>NC_056731.1:358786071-358791627 GCF_019279795.1 Protopterus annectens | reverse complement strand
TTTTCCATAGCATTTGAGTTTATAAATTCTAAGGAACTGTTGGGCGAGGGTGTTTGGGCTTGAGTAGTTTTCCCAATCGATGTTTGGGTAGTTGAAGTCACCCAATATAATAGTGTTTGGAGAGACCTTCATATTCTCCAGTGTTCTCAGGAAAGCCAAGTGAGGTTCCTGTGTTTGGGAGGGTGATCTGTAGCAGGCTACAAACTGAAAGGCAGTTTTGCCCACTGTTAGTTGCACATGGATGGTCTCCGAAGCTTCGTGCAGTGCCACTAGCCTGGAGGTGTGGGTATCTTTGATAAATATGGATACTCCTCCTCCTTTTGTGGTTTGGTCTGAGTTTTGGGGCCGGAAAGCATGGTATGAAGTATAGCCTGGTGGTGCTGGGGTGGGGTGCTCTCGGGAGCCTTAAACCAGGTTTCTGTTACTGCACAGATATCGATATTCTCCATACTGAGGAGTGTCTCGAGTGCGTGCATCTTGAGGTTTAGACTTCTGGCGTTGAGCAGCATTACCCTTAGTTTTTTTTTCTTTGTGCTGTCTAGGGGGGTGGGTTTGTCTTTTGAGCCTTGCCTAAAAAAGGCACTATGGGGAAGACAAGAGCCTTAGCCAGTATTCGAAAACCCAGGGGTGACAGGTGCAAGCCGTCCCTAGCGAAGCAAGGTGGCTTGTCGAGCATGTCATCCCAGGCTGACAGACACTGGATCCCCTTTCAATGACACCAATACTTTAGCCAATTGTTAAAATTGATCATTTTGTCTTTATACTGTGGCATCATTCTTGGTGAGGGTAAGATGCTACTCAAGGTCAGGGTCATACCGGCCTGGGCTACATGATCAAAGAGCTTCTGTACGTCTTTTTTCATGTAGTCCAGGGAAGTACGTCTCTGGTCATTCACACCAACATGGACAATGACAGAGTCATACTTGTACTTGCTTTGGAGTGACCCGAGTGCTTGTGTTATGTGGCGGATCCTGGCACCCGACAGGCAGCTTACAGTGACCTTCTCCTTGTTCAGCCTGGTAAGTGGGACGTCAGTGTGTCTGACAATAGAGTCACCTATTACAAGTGTATTAGGTGTGTTGTTTAACCTTAAGGGCTGTGACTGTGTGGCACACTGACTTTGTGAGCTATGTGCTATGTGGGTATTGTTTCGTGGTAGGTGTTGCTTGGATGTCTGCTTTGGAGGTCTCTGCTGCTTAGGCAGATTTTTATTTAGCGCCTTCGAGTATGTTTTTGTGTGTTTGTGTTTGGTTTGCTGATGTGGTAGGTCTATGTGAGACTGGATTTGTGGTGTGTGTGGTTACCTTCTCCTCCTGACAGGCTGTGCCTGTACTGGGTTGAGAGAGCTTAGCCTCCAGTTTGGCTATATAGTTGCATCTCTCACTTATATTTGAGCTTGTTGGGAGGAGGAGAGGGTGGTCTGTATACATAAGGCAGTTGTAACATTGCCTCAAGATTCCCAGATTCACCAGCTGGACTGGAGAGTAAACTTGAAAGTGACCTTTGGACATGCCTGAATAATATAGGGAACTACTTATTGACTGATCAGAAAGAACCAATAGGGAGCAAGTGCTTAGAAGGAGTATAAGAGGATGTAGTGCTTTAGTTTGTGTTTACCTATGAGATTACTTATACGAGCAAGTGCAGGGCTTTAGAATGAGAAAAGAGTGCTTAATTTGAGATTTAGAGCAGTTCTAAGGGAAAAAGTGAAGAGTAGACTTTGTGGAGCCGGGAATAGTTTAAGCTTGTTTAAGCGGCGCTGCCCGATGCTGCTCTGAGCGCAACACCGCGCTAAAAGAGGGTTGCAGGGTTTTAAGAGATAGAGATCAAGGAGTTTAGAATTGACCCAAAATGGCCAATAAAACTACAGCTTCTAGGCAGTAACCACTCCTACAGGGACAGGCAGGCTGTTCAGAGTTAACCACTGCCACTGGTGAACAAGGAGACTTCCCTTTAGTCCAAGCAAGCACTGCCCTCCAAGAAACTTACAAACAGTTCAGAACAGCAAATCTGTAACTGAACTTTCTTAAATTTCAGAAAGTGGGAAAAAAGCAAGATTTTTTTTTTTTTTTTTCTTTTTGTTTTAGTTTAAAGGTAGCAGAGATACACAAGTAGCAAAATATTCACAACGGTGCAATAAATGACCCCACACTTGAGTGCTAGGCCAAAGTCAAGTAAAATGCAGTTTTAAGAGAAAAAAAATGATTTTAAATTAAGTGCAACACAGGAAATGCAGTAAACAGGCTCCAGATGTGTTCTAAATACTGTTTCTAATACAGATATAAACTTTAGCAAGCTGGAAAATGCCAAAAAGTAGTCGGCAAAGCAGTAATTCTTAACAAAAAAGCAGAAGAAACTGTTCTATTTTATTTATGATACTGCGAATGTTTAGGTTTAGAATGAGTAAATCAGTGGGTTTATGCTTAAATGGGAGGTTGGGGTTGGGTGTGGTATGGGTGTTGTATGTTGGGCCAGGGTTGGGGTGGATATCACCTCCTAGTAGTAGTTGGGCTGCAATGCTGGTAATGGTTTTAAGGTAGAATACAGTTAGGAAGTGGTGTTTGAGGCTGGGGTATTTTTTGGATTGTGAGGAGTAATGGATAGGAGAGATGAGTTGAAAAATTAAAGGGTAAAAGATAATTGGCTGTGCGTTTGCAGGTATGAACGGATGGTTTGTGGTGTATGGTAGGGTGGGGGATTTGATACAGTGCATAGTGTTAAGTGGATGGTGATAAGTAGTAATGAAGTAGAAAAAGTAAAGACAGATGGATAGGGAAGGCAAGAGTAATGGGGATGGTATGGTTGTGGGAGTGTGGTGTTGGTGACATGGTGATTGAGTTATCTGTGTTGGAAGACTGTGGATGGGTGTAGAAGGAGAGAGGTGGTATGCAGTTTTGTGGTTTGTTGGAATAGAGGTTGTGGTGGGTTTAATGGAGTGAGGGTGTGGTTTAATTTTAATATTATGCAGCATAAACAAAATCTTTTAAGATATACAATAACAACGTCAGACAGAATACAATAAAATAAATGTTACAATGTCAAAATAGATAAGATAGTATATGCATACAGTAGAATGTTTTTTTTTTCTATAGTCTATTCAGACACACTTAGATTACTAACGTATACAACCTGAACAGAACTGTGCCCTAAGCAATCTAAGTTATACATTAAATATAAAATAGCAAAAACTGTCAAGCAAAAATATAAAAGCATGTAATCAAATATGTCAATTCTGCTAGAGTGAAAAACTCTAAAACTCCACTGTGATGATCACAAGTCACTGACCCCAAAATAATGATAAAAATTACACATACTGCTCACAAAAACGACCATTAGGCCTGGTGATATTGGGATATACAATGCATCAGACTTGACCCAAAGCTTCGTAAACCAACTTACCCCAGGCAAACGATACCCCGATAAAAAGTCCCTCACGCACAAAAGTTGAAAACCAGTACACTAAAAACACAGTTCTCACATCAGTTCTTAGAAGTGTAACTTTTCAGAAACCTTTGCCTGAAATAAACTGTAGGTTTATTTAGATGTAGGTGGATGAGACCAGCAGGTCTTTTTCAGTTCAGCTGCAACTTCCCTTGGGCAGCTTCCTTCAATGTCCTGCACCTGAAGACTTCACATCTCCACTGAGAGCATTTAAGCTTGCAGAAAAAAACATTACATATACCATTCGTTGCAAAAGTCTGAAAAATCAAAATAAAATGTCCAGATACTGTGATAATAATGTAGTGTATAGGAGCTAGCAAGTTAGGCTGGTGCACGGCAAGAGCACTTGTTAGACCCAAAATCAGAAAAAAGGCCAGCACCAAGGAAGGTTCAAAAGTAGTTTAATAAAACTGAAACTAGACCGGTTTCAGCAGCAAGGCTTTCATCAGTAGTATAGTCAGCAAAAAGCACTTAGTCATCATCTTATATAATGTTCTTTAAGGCATCTATATGACATCACTTCCTGATAAGTCAAAAATGCAAACAAGGCAAAAGTAATTGAAAAATACAATCAAGGTAAAAGTAATTAAAAGTAAAAGTAAGTAAAATCCTAAGAGACACAGTATACTGGTATATCATTGATACCATTATACCATGATTATTACCATGATATACATTACTGTGTCTCTTTGGATTTTTATAATCTGGAGATATGCATGCAACTCAGGCAAACTTTTTTGTTTACTGAACTATGTATTTTTCAATTACTTTTACCTTGATTGTATTTTTCAATTACTTTTGCCTTGTTTGCATTTTTGACTTATCAGGAAGTGATGTCATATAGATGCCTTAAAGAACATTATATAAGATGATGACTAAGTGCTTTTTGCTGACTATACTACTGATGAAAGCCTTGCTGCTGAAACCGGTCTAGTTTCAGTTTTATTAAACTACTTTTGAACCTTCCTTGGTGCTGGCCTTTTTACTGTGATAATAATCTAGCAACCAATGCTGCTTACCAGTTCTATGCTCCAATGAGATGAATAAAAGGTATTTCTTTGATGATGCATTTCAACGGAGAAACCACCAAACAGTTTAGATCTTCTAGGAACCAGGAGCAACCTGCGCAACCAAATACCCAGTGTGGGTCACAGCTTACTCCGTGCTAAGGTAAATTGATGATACAAACAAACAGGAAAACCGCCAACCCATTCAGATCTTCAAAGAACCAGGAGCAAGTGCAACCGCACTTTACGGTGCAACCAAATACCCAATGCGGGTCACAGTTTACTACGTGGTCAGGCAAATCTGGAGTACTTGTTAAAGAAAAATTGTTCTAACAAGGAAGTAGAGTTAACGGCTGTTCAGCCAGAGGTTAGACAAATAAGTGCAAAACTACGTTGTGCAACACCTTTCAGCTTCTCCAAAAACAAACAATAAATGAGACCAGGAAGCACAGTGTGAAACAATTCTTAATACTGTGCCAGTGTACAATAATCTGTCAACAAGGGTACATACACTTATCTGAATGAACATTTGTTCAACCAGATAAACAAAACCCATTTATATATATATATATATATATATATATATATATATATATATATATATATATATATATATATAAATAATGTACTGCGGTGGTGGTGCTGCGGTAGCGTTGTCGCCTCACAGTTAGACGTTGCCCGTTCAATTCTCAGTTAGCGCGTCTTCTGTGTGGCGACATGCGTGAATGGGAGTTCCTTCATTGAAGGTTGTGCGTTAGGCCCGGCAAGCCAGCACATAAAACTCTACTGCCAATCATTAGCGGACCGGAGTTCCGCTGTGGCGACCCCTAACCGGGAAAAGCCGAAAGACACAATATATATATATATATATATATATATATATATATATAATACTTATAAATACATACACAGTGGATATAAAAAGTGTACACACTGCTGTTAAAATGCCAAGTTTTTGTGATGTAAAAAAATTTGACCACAATAAATCATTTCAAAACTTTTCCCACCTTTAATGTGACCTATAACCTGTACAATTCAATTGAAAAACAAGCAAATCTGTTGGTGGAAAAAATATTAAAAAATAAAAAATGTACAATAAGCTGGTTGC
>NC_056731.1:358593571-358781071 GCF_019279795.1 Protopterus annectens | reverse complement strand
GCACAGGAAGGGGATCAGCATAAATTTACCTTTCAGGTATTGGAGGTTACCAGGACTGATATGAGATTAGGTGATATTATTAATAACACTGAACGCAAGGAAACTAGATGGATTCTTAGACTCAGAGCGCATAAAGGTTCCGGTCAAAATGATGTAGTTCCCCTGAAACCAGAATTAAAGAACAGGGGTTTGAGAAAGTAATTTTATATAATATTTGTACTACATTAGTTAACATAATATATATAAAAAATATATCTAAAAAATATATCTAAATATATCTAGATTTCCATGTCATTTAGAGTGTTGTAGAATTTTTAACAGTTTTTATGTATCTTGTTTATACATATGTTTTTTATGAAGGATGTTTTTTGCTGTGGTTGTCTTTTTAAATAACTCTCTTCCTGACCACATTCACTACTGTTTTACATATCACATGACTAATTATTGTTAATTGATGGAGTATTTAAACCTGTGGTTTTTTGGTCTTTTTGTGATCTGAAGAAGCAATTGTTTGAATTGTGAAAGCGCTCATCTTTTTCATTAAACTTTTTGACTACACTGGATCTGTCTTTTATCAGCCGTGGAACTACACTTTTCTTGTTTTTTACATGATGAAAACATTGCTTAATGTACAGCATTGATTTATATTTTAACTGAAAAGGGAAGCAACTTGGATACTTTTAGAAGATTGCAGCTTCAGACTGGGTGAGGTGTGTGTGTGTGTGTGTGTGTGTGTGTGTGTAGGCACCGGATGCTTCAGGGTATTCCACTACCCTTGTTTGTACCACATTTCCACATTTGTAGTTTATTTTAAAGCAAATTAGTGATGCTTGAAATACTTTCCTGATCATTTTCCTGATCATATAACATGGATTGACTTGTGCTGAAACTAATGAGTGTCCCATTAAAGACATTTCAGTCAAAAATAATGAAATTTCATACTTTATCCAGTAAGCACATCATCTGATATATGCACTGCACATTTTTGAGATTGTGCACCCACAGCTGATAACACACCATACTTATTTTACAGTGTATCATTGTGCACTGGGAAATAATTAATTGCGGTCTTTCTCGTAGGCTTTTATTTAAGGGTCCACATTTTGGGGCTTCTTGATCTCCAGTGTCAAGCATTATGCAGCCTTGTCACTTAACAGTCACTTGAAAAGACTACTAATATGGAACACTGTGCCTTTTGTATGTTGCCATTTCAAATCTCTTCCACTACATTTGAGTCAGTACTAATATCTTAAAATGGCCCTTGAGTATAATGGCAGATTTATTGAAAACATTCAATTCCAAATATTTTGCACAAGTGCTGGAGGTATGAAAACAGCAAAAAAAGTGGGTAGATGTAAAGACCATGAATGTTTATCTTTCATATGAGATAGATTTTTGAACAGTAGAACAACCAGCACATTTTCACATTTCTTTGAAACAGTCTTTTTTGCCTAAATTTATGGTGAAACATGACTAAAACAATTCAGGGTTCATCTCGAGAAGTAACACGGTTAGAGGTAGTTCCATAGAATTATAAACTTATTTCTAAGGTTTGTAAAGAAAAAAAAAAAAGAGTAATATAATTACCTATGGTACATTGCTGCGTTCCAATTAAGGGAAATAGAGGTCTTATATTGTTTGCCATGTGCTGTGAACAGCAAGATGTGTGCAAATTCTGGTTGTGATACATATGGTGCTGTTATATCCCTTGATGCAGTAGTCTTTATGATACCTCATGTGGGAAGGAGATGTACAGAAAGGCAGCATCCACCCCAGCCCACCCCACCTCATTAAACAAATTGTAGTTTCAAATACCATACATTGCCTCTTCTCTGATTGTGTAATTCACTTACTAGTTCAGTATATGCTGTTTATATTGTACTGATACCGTATGTCCTACTGTACTTGTGATATTGCACAGCAGTGGGGAAGTATGGCGCAATAGCAGTGCAGCACTGGTGCTGTCCCAATGTTTTTAAATTTAGTCTTATAACATCCACTGCATGTTACATTAATAATTAATTTACGTCAGATGTATGGGGCATGTTACTTGCATAAAATCAGTTCCTTCTATGGTGTTGCAGTCATAATACTAGCAGATAGAGTTGCCCCTGCATAGTCTTCATGTATATTATATTACAGCTATTTTACTGGGTACATACTATAGGAAAAACATAATTTAGTACAGATGTAAGAAGGCCATAAATATTGACTCATCATATGTATTTTCTCACTTTATTTAAAAGGGTATCTGTAACACATATTATTTTATTATATTCTGACAGATTGTTTTGTCTGCAGTACTACACATACTGTGAAAACGTTCTTTTGTTTGTTTATACTGAATATCACGTCAGTACTGTAATGGCATAAATTAAGATGGAGCACTTTTTGTTAACATTTCTGCTGTCCTATGAAGATGCATTTCTTTCCTGTCACTATTAACTGTGCTTTGCTTCACAAATGTACCTTTTTATGTTGTGGGTTTGAAATAATCTACACCCTGAGAGGACTAGTATTCATTGTCATTTACTTATGTTATATATTGCAGAGTACAAATGTTGTGAGTATAAACATTCCTTTAATATTGCACAGTGTTATATTGATGATTTATCAGATATGCTGAAAGCATTCCGTTAATGAACAATGTAAGATGGAGGCAATGAGCAACATTGCAGTTTCATTATAATTCATTTTTTTCTTTTGTGAACATAATTACTGCACATGTGGTAGGTATGTTGTCCTTCAGTCTGTATCAGGTACTCCTGTAAATTGTCTTGGCCAGAGTATTTATGTTTTTACCAGAGTTACACAAAATTTTAGAAAATCAGTTATACAAAGTTGTAAAAAACAATTATCTTCTCTTCATTCTCTTTATTTTAAATACAGAAAAATGAAGTGTTATAATGTGTGGAAATGTGACATGGGCAGTGTGTCTCAAAAACAACTTGTGTTCCTTCATTCATGTAAAACACATGCACACAATAATATATAAAACCTGATTGTAAAGAAAACTAAAGCCATGCCAGGCCAAGCAATTCAAATAGCCTCTACTTCAAGTACTCTGACAAAAGTGTAAAAGATTAAATTGTATTGTTATTAACATTGCTAATGGGATATATTTCAGTCATTATTTCTTTAGTACAGTCTGTTTTAAGAAAACATGCCTAAGCTGTATTGAATGAATTATCTTGCAGGCCAAATGTTCCTGCAATTAGAAAATTACATTGACATGACCAAAGGGAATCAGAACAGTTGTTACCTCCTTTTCCAAGGCGAAATTGGGCAAACCAGTGTCAAACATAACTTTAGCAGATGGTTCACTGATTGCATTGTATTTGTTTACAAAAGTAAACATCTATCATTACCCAAATATCGTAAAGTTCGTTCTACCATAGATATGGCCACATCTTCTGCAGCTGCTACATGGTCTAATGCTCATACTTTCATATTTCATTAAAAGTTTTGGACATTTTATCTAGGAATAGAGCAGCTTTTGGCTCTACTGTACTCCGCTATATCCTTCCTTGAGGACTACCCAAAACTATTCAAGCGCTGTCCCATCAGTTGAAGAATGGTCGAAAAAGATCAGATATTATGGTTATGTACTCAACATAACTCTGCATCTGTCTTGTCTGTTTTCGTCCTTCCTCAATTTCTTACCCTCCAGTCCCCAATCCTTCTGCTTGTCTCCTAGTATGTCCTGAGAGATATTCCACGATGGTCTTGCTGTGTGGGCTCCAGAAACGCTCTTCTCTATTTCTACAACATTCTCTTTAGTAGTACTTTGTTATTTTGCCTCAGACATTTTTTAGTGGCTGATAATATTTTGTATTTTTGTCGTTAACTGAATAGAGGGCAAACTGGATCTGAGGTAACTCAGGAGAAGGGAGGGATTATGGGTAAGGGGAGGAGCTTCCACTACAGAGCCTAAAGTCTATTAGACTGGCCGAATATTGATCCAGTGTCAGATCAGAGACCCATCAGTTGAGGAAGGATGAAAACGGACAAAACAGATGCAGAGCACCAGGATGATTTGCTTTTGAACTTTCTTTTACATTTGAATTTAGATAGGACTGCTAATTCTATATATTAAATTTTTTATCTGGGTATAAAACTTTCTCAACCTGTCTGCTAAGGCAATGTCTGGGGTGATGTTATAAGGAAATTTCAAGCATCATAGAATTTGAGGATATTTGTGCACTTGAAGTCTTTCAATTCTGATATATTGGTTTTGATTGGGTTAACTAGTTTGAGGGAAAATGTTACTAACGTATGCTGTGACTTAATTGGATAGGGATTTACTAGGGAAGTCATGCATGGTTTTTCTACTTTTGTCCCCTCTTTTGGGTTAGTAATAGTCTGGTGCATTGAGTTTTTATGTATTAGGTCTAAAAATGTCTGAGCATATGCTACATTGATGGTGCAGGTACTCCAGTTAATTGATGGCTAGTTAAAATTCTCCCAGGGTGATGGAGGTCTTATTTATGGAGCATTCATTCATGAACTTGACCTGGACTTCTGAGGTCAGTAAAGGGATCCAGTACCAGTCAATAAACTAACACATGATTTGTAGTGTGATTTGGAGATGAATGTGTTCAGTTATATTTGGGTATCTGGGGATCTGTCTACAGGTGATATGGTCTCTGACAAATATGGATATGCCTCCACAGTTGGCATCAGGTCTGAAGGTGTGGTAGGCGCTAAACTCAGGTATGGAGGGAGTGCTTTCTGGGCGTTTACCCACTGTATGCATCATTCGCCTACACCTTACTTTCTACATACTCACACTAAACTATCTTAGAGTGAGGCACGAGAAAATCCCAAGCTGCAATGGTGCATTAGGTGCAAGCTCAACAAATGCTAAGTGATGCAATACAGATTAGTAGCAACGCCACTGAGAGTCACCAGGAAACAGCACCTCCTAGGCAAGTTACATTCAAGCATTCAAACACAAAATTAAAGTGTACTAGTGATCAATGAATCCATTGTTAGACACATGGATTCCACACTCTCAGGGCTGGATAAAAGCAGGGTGACAGTGAGTAGTCTCTCAAGTGCTAAAAATACTAACATTACAAGGGCCTTCAGTTGCTTTAAATAAGACAAATTCAATTACAGAATAGTGGTGTTCCATGCTGAAGTAAATAACCTAGTATGCATAAGTCTGACGAGTATGGAGAAAGAGAAATAACAGAGTTCTCCATGCATGTCATAAAAGCAGGTAAGAGCCTAGTTTTGAGTGGAATCCTCCTTTTACCAAAAATGATGCTGAAGTTTATAGAAAAGATGATTGGCTTTAGCAATTGATGTCATTATAGGGGGAAACCCAGTATGTGTCAGCATGAGATGAGTTGCTTGACAGCTATATGTGCTTTATCAAGGATGTTCTGCACCTCTCATTCCAAGGCTTTTGCATACTGGCAAAAGCTTTTCCTGCTCCCATTGTGCCTTTTTAGGCAAGGTCAAGATAATGGATCCCCCAACCTAATCTCCAAAGTAATTACAAATTGTTGGAATTTGAATCCCTGCGTTTGGAGCACATACATGTTTATGTTGTTATAGAGACCTAATTTAAGTGCCCAGAAGAGCACCCCCTCAATATCTTGGTTTTATGCTTGCCACTCATTTAAACCTTTTGGAAACTGTGGTGTCTTCTGCATATTTGATAGAGAACCCATTATCTTGAGACAAATACCTAGAGAGACTGTCTAGTGGAGATTCAAATCATGCTAAATAAGGTTAGCAATCAGATCACTGTGTGGTATAGAACTCCCTCCACATCTCCAGGCAGTTGCACAACAGTTCCTAAATATTCTTGACAAACTCTATTACGTAGGAATGCTGGTATCCTAGCTGATTTTAACTGTCCAATAATTAGATAAGGGGACCTGCACCACTAATGTGGGATATGCACAAACATTTTTACATTTTATAAACAAGATCTTCTTGGACTACATTGTAAATGAACTTAGAGAACAGAATATACTTGGCCTGGTCATATAAAACTTAGCTTCGGTATATATGATCCCCAAGGTATCTTCCTCATTGGTGAAGTCACACAACAAACTAGTAACCTTCTCTATCAAAATCTTCAAAGTAATGGAAACAAATGTCACAGAATACAAGGACAAACCTCATAAAATTCTTTGAAGTCTCTGAATTAGTGTATAATGGTATTGCTCACAATGTTAGTAATGGTAAGAATTATGCAGAAAAGTTATACTTGCACCTGCACAAGTGTATCATATTGGCAGTTCCCACCAAATCCAAGCCAGTGGTGAAGTTTAAAAGCAAATCTACATGGTGGTTCTCCAACATTGACAAGCTATGGAATAAAAGGAAGAAACTCCTAAAACTATATTTCAGTGCAAATGACTCACAGACTAAAGAGAACTAACAGGCTAAAAAGCGATAGAAGATAAATAAAATAATCCAATAAACTTAGTAGCCATGGAAGCCAAGAGAACCAAAAATCATTTAGTTATGTCAGAAAAATCCAATATTACCTTCAAGCTTATTAACAATGGTACCAGCTCCTCATATCCAGTGGATATCTGAAACATACTTGTGAATAAATTTATTGCCAAGTTCACTCCTGAGGCAAATATTCCAAACCCACCCATCCCTGATGGAATCATGCCAGAAGTCATCACAACAGAGTATGTACTAATGGTGCTGTCTTAAAACAGGAGCTAATCAGGGATCTGGGAACTCATGTGGACATTAACCTAGCCTTTGATCAGCATGTGTCCAAGGTAGTATAGAAATCCTTCTATGTTGCTCAGTTTATAAGCAATGGTGCTGCATCTAGACCCACAGACGTCATCATGCCACTGTAGTTGGCCCTCATCAGACCCATCATAGACTGTATAATGTCCCCTTTGGTATGTACCTGACGAGACACATGCAGCAACTAGAACATTCAAAAAAGTTCTTCACAAAAAGAATACAGGGAATAAACAGAATATCACGGGCTGATTGCCTCAAGCCCTGTCTCTTTACTTGGTATGATTCAGACTTCTGAGAGGTGATCTTTGCTGGGCATACTAGGTATTCCTGGACCCTATTTTATGACCTTATTGCACATCAACAGAACAAACAGCATCAGAAATACTAGATTAAAAGATATAAATTTTGCTTGTGACTGTTATAAATAGGACATGTTGGAGAGACAGATGTGTTTCTCAGAGAATTCCCATTGTCTGGAACAGGCTCCCCATCCAAGTAAAGCAGAGTTCCTCCACACCCATTTTAAGCACAACTTGGACAAATATATGGGTAATCAGAAATTCACCCCTGGTCTGGCTCCTGTGTCTCTGATGGACAAAGGCAACCAGTAGTAGATCACCACCCATATAAATCAAATTTGTGAGTTAAATTTGGGTTGCATGCCTTGGCTTATAAGGGCCCTCGTGGGTGTTAGTCTAGTATAAACCTATGGACCTATGAGGATAAAGAATACATTGCTTCTGTTTGATTCTCTGCATGCAGTTTTTTAGCAACATTTAGAAAATAGACTTGGCAAATAAAAAACCCAATTGATTACTTTGCATTCTAAAGGGTAAATTAAATTACAGGAAGGGTTTGGTTTGTTTGTGTGTTTCGGCTTTTCCCGGTTAGGGGTCGCCACAGCGGAACTCCGATCCGCTAATGATTGGCAGTTGATTTTTACATACCGGCTTGCCAGGCCTGACACACAACCTTCAACGAAGGTATGCCCATTCACGCATGTCTCCACGCAGAAGACGCTCTAGCTGTGAATCGAACCGGACAGCGTCTTACTGTGAGGTGGCAACGCTACCACAGCACCACCATCACGGGCTGCAGGAAGGGTTTGGTAAAAAAAAAAAAAAATTTGAGTTCCTTGTGCTGTCTGAAGAAGCATTCCTGATATCTCCATGTATTTTTCTTTGTAACCTCATTTTCCACACATGGACAACAGTATGAAATTAAAGGAAACACATGCAAGAAGTAAATTCTCATTCCATCTAATGCTAGCACCTTGTTAAAAACATGTCTGCTGTTGGTAGTTAAAATGGGAGTTTCTAGATATTACCAAATTTTATATATATATATATATATATATATATATATATATATATATATATAATATGTATATATACATACGTACATACATATATTTACATAGCTCTAGTAAAGACAACATTTGCACATTAATGTTTGTTACAGCTTCTTCCAGTTCCTTTTAAAGGTCTCAATATGACTTGCTGACAAGGCAGTAGGGAACCTGACAAGACTATATGCTGGTTTAACGATCTGACAAGGCAGTAAGGAACCTGATGTGACTGTATGCTGTTTCAACGATCTTTAATAAAACAATGTGAAACTCTTTCTGCATATGGACTAGTCATGATCATTAATGACTTGCTTTCTGCTTAAACTGTTAAGGAGAGAAACTATTGTACCAAAAAGCATGCATGTGTACAAAAATAGAAAAATACACCTTAAACAATAGAAAAGAACAATACAGCTGCCCATTTTTAAAGTGCAGTAATGCTCACTGGGATGGGCAATATCAGGGAAATAGAGGACCTTCCAGAGGTGATAAGGCTTGGGTGTTATTTCTTGTGTATTATATAGCCTAGTTACATTTCAGTAATAGATTATGCACTTACTTGCTTTTTGACACGTCAGTATATACAGCATTTCTGTATGCCCCTTTCGTTCCCACAAAAGACTGTGAATACTGTACCAACGCAAATAGGCAGTTCTCCAGCAAGTATTATAGGCATCTTGACAGCATTCAGTTTTCTGAAAAAAGTACAGACTACTTTACTTCTGGCATGCAGGTACTGACCCTGATATTTATTTTACAGTAATACCTGTATGTGTGTGTGGGTGGGGGTGGGATTGTATTACTTCACTAATACTTGTCTGCTATAACATGCTAAGTCCTGGGAATATCTAGTACGAACATTACACATAAGACAGCTTTATACATGTTAGCTTGCATGTAGCTAGTGGTATTAACTATTAACTGTGCTACTGTTACTAGCCATAGTATCTGTCTGTCTACATAATATGATAGCTTTGGAGGTAAAGCCCCCTCTCATTTACTAAGATACTCTTCTAAATACATGTTTAGCTCATCCTATCTACATCTGGTTTTCAGAACATTTATAACACATCTTATATAACCGCCCAAATACTGACTGAGCAGCAGAGATAGTCTATGGCTGCAGTGAAATGTTTTCTGGTAACTTGTATACAGATCTCACTTACTTAATTTTCAGTATATTTACAGGGCACTTAATTTTTTGCACTCCAGTACTGACAGTGTTCTACTTTATTTAATTTGTAAGTGATTTCTGCCCCCATTGCCAGCTGACCATTAAGCCTCCACCTTTTGGACTACACACCGTTTGTTCCTAAGTGTGAGGGGACTCCCAGAAGTGCATGGGTGACAGCAGTCTGGAGAGGTTTTCATCCATGAATCAGTCTGTGACTGTTTTTGTGGTCTCTCCAACATTACAGCATTTATGTTGCTGCTAATCTCACTATTTTCCTTAAATGTTGTGGAAAGTAGCTAAAAAACATTTTTTTCAGTGGAGAAATTGTGCTATTTTACCTTTTGGGACTAGCAAAGTGTTTTAAAGCGTTTCTTTCTGTGTTTTTCTGTAAAAAAATTGACCTTTAAAGAGTTTTAGTTTTTACTGGCATTTGCTTCTTGTCTTCTGTGGGAAATGGGCACCATTTTCATTGTGACCATGGAAAAAACTACCTGTCCCACAGTTGGTCATTCTTCTAGCAACAAAAAGAAAAAGTTAAGCATGCAACCTTTGCCATCACAGCAGGCTAGCAATTTACCTCAGCCACAGGTGGGTGACTCTGCTTTTGCTATTTGTTGTACCTCAAACCACTCATCTTTTGGCCAGATCCCTCTGGTGTAACCTGTACAGTACTGTAGAACAGGGGTAGCCATGTCTTCTGCGGCTGTTGGAGTCCCCTTTGTGGGCAAGGGAGAGCCACTCTTGTTAGTCCTGGGAGAGTGAACAGGCAAGGCTTCCCTGTTGTGTCAGAATGTTGTGCTCATCCCTGGGAAAGCAGAAGCTGTCATTAGTAATACTGTTGCCCCCATTTTTCCTCTTAAAAAGAAACGGAAAATTAACCACGTGTCTTCTCCTCCTGATATTTTCGTAGATAAGAGTAGTTTACTGAATCTGCTTCAGGGTTTAATTTGGACTTTTGCTGCTTCTTGTAAAATAGTTTCTGGTAAAAGAAAGAAGGATACCCCTTTTCCTGAACAGATTAAAGATTCTGAATCAGAACAAGAAGATGAAGGGACTGATATAGGGTTTTCTTCTCAGATTTCTGATTCAGAGAAGAGCTCAGTTTCTGATTCCATTGGCGGGAGGGGTTTCTCTTTCTCTGAGACTATTGCTAGAACATGCTAGTGTTTTCAGTGGGAGAGCACTATGAATTGTTACGGAAGGATTTCCCAGAAGGTAAACCCATTCCTCTTTTCCTGTTTGCTTTAGAGGATGTGTGTGTTCTTACCTGCAATTTTCCTGATAGCCAGCTGCCCCTAAAAAGGCAGATAAGATGTATAAAGTTCCTTAGTCTTTTAAATTTTTATGCGGCCGCGGTGGTGCAGCAGTTAACATTGTTGCCTCTCAGCAAGAGGTTCTCCCGTTAGATTCTCGGCTGGAGCACCATCTGTGTGGAGTCTGCATCTCCTTCCCGTGGTCAAGTGATGTTTAAAGACATGTAGGTAGGTGCATGCGTGAATGGGTGTGCCTACTTTGAAGGTTGGGCATCGGGCTGGCAACTCGGCACCTTAAAAATCCACTGCTAATCATTAGCAGACCGGAGTTCTGCTGTGGCGACCCCTAACCAGGAAAAGACGAAAGACAAAGGAGTCTTATAAATTTTTATTCACTATTCCAAAAACTGATCCTGCAATTATAGCTTTAGTTGATTCCACTGCTGCTAAGCACTTAGTTAATTCCAATTTATTCTCTCTGATAAGGATGAGAAAATTATTGATAAGTATGGGAAAAAGGTGTGTACTTCTGCCACTTTGATTTTCAGAATTTTGAATTGCCAGGCTGATATGTTAAAGTTTGTTCTGACTAATTGTTGAAAGTATGAGGAATGTGTTATTTGCAGTTTCTTCTTGTGAAGAAAAATCTGCTTCAAACAACTTGGTTTCTTTTATTGCACAAATCACTACTCATTGTTTACAGTGCATGCATGGATCTGTTGATATTTCTTCCAGGGCTGTGGCTACTGGTACAGTTTTGAGGAGGTTTGCATGGCTACATTCTTACAACCTCCCAGATGATGACGAAAATGAGATCTTAAATTCCCCTTTGCTGCAGTGGTGATCAAAAAGTGTGATGAAAAGGGTAAAAGCTGATCCAGGGAATCTCTAATATTTTTCAGAATTCCATTTCCAAATTTGTAAGAGATTCTCTAACTCCACATCCATTTTTGGAAAAAAAGCATAATAAACAGTCTCAACAAAATGCAGGTGAACAAACATTTAAAAATAAATGGCAAGGGGGCTTCCAAAAAGAAGCCTCAAACCTCCCAAAACCAAAGACAATCCAACATGTCTGAATGACTAGTCAAGAGACCTTGTGACCTCCTCCCACCCTGGACCCTTTTTTCTTCCATAAAGTCTGAATCTCCATTTTTCTCTTTGGTACCTAATAGTTTCAGACATATAGGTTTCAATGATCATTCATCAAGGCTGCAGATGGAAGTGAGAGGAAAGTCCTCCATTCCACCCAGGGAGTTATTCCTCATCCACCAGACCCGATTCTTTTATTTCCAACTGGCTTCATCACATGTGTCCCAAGGAATGATAGAACCAGTTCTTCCTGGTGGTGGAAAGGTTTTTATTCAAGTATGTTTTTAATGCCAAAGAAAGAAAATACTTGAAGACCAGTTCTGGATAGTGCCTAAATTCAAAATTATGTCACTTCACAGCCTGTTACTTCTTCTTCCTCATTCAGGTTTCCTAGGTAACACTTGATTTAAAAGATTCTTATCACACCCTTTGATCATCACGTGTCTATAGTGGTAAGGAAATCATTCTATGTTATGCAACTTATAAACAAAGGTATGGCGTCTAAGTCCATGGAAGTCATTGTTCCACTATATTCGGCATTCATCAGCCCTATAAAAAATCAATGCCAAGGTGGTAGTGAACAGAATCAGACAACTGGATACTGAAAACCTTGCTTAATCCAACAAATAGTCAACCGAATAAAAAATAGAAAAATCAATCCAGTAACGTTAAGCGCGCTTCCACTTTGCCAAATACAAAGCTTCATCAGTTCGTTCTGATGAAGCTTTGTATTTGTTAAAGTGAAAGCGCGCTTAACATTACTGGATTGATTTTTCTATTTTTTATTCGGTTGACTATTTGTTGGATTAAACAAAGTTTTCAGTATCCAGTTGTCTGATTCTGTTCACTACCGCCTTGGCACTGATTTTTTTATTCATCAGCCCTATCCTTGAGTACAATGTCCCCTTTGGTATGTACCTAATCAGGCATATCCAACAACTGGAATGTCCACAGAGGTTCCTCAGTAAAAGAATACAGGGCATAAGTAATATGTCCTTTGCAGACCACCTCAAGGCCCTATCCCTCTATGCTGTCTCCTACAGACTTTTGAGGGGAGATCTATGCCTGACATGCTGGGCATTGTCAGACCCCACTCTGATGGACCTCCTGAATATCCACAAAACAAACAGTACCAGAATTACCCATTCTAAGGACTTAAACCTTGCCTGTGATATAAATAGGACCTGCAGGAGAGACAGGTATGTATCCCAGAAACTACCCCGTCTATGGAACAGGCTCCTCATTCATGTAAAGCAGAGTTCCTCCCTAATCCAATTACAATTGGATGGAAAACCGGAAATTCATCCCTGGCTTGGCACCAGTCTCTGATGCAAACAGGTAACCTGTAAATGGTTCATCTCTCAGGCCCATGCTTACATTTATCAAGGGTATCAGAACTCGTCAGAGATTTAGTATGCATGGCTAGGCTTAAAAAGGCCCTCGTAGTCGTTTGCCTAGTAAACACCTATGAACCTGTATTCATCCAGACTGCAGGCCTTTCTTAAGAGTTTGTGTGCCTGGATCATAGTATCAGTTCTCTGCCTTACCCTTTGGACTATCCACTGCATCAAGAATGTTCACAGTGTGTCTAGCTGTAGTTGTAGTTCATTGCAGGCTACAGGTTATCCACATTATTCCATATTTAGATGACTTGTTTATCTTTGCAGTCTTTTTCAAAGTATCAGGAATTGCTCACTTGGGTGAGAGATCTCTTAAACAAACTGGGATTCCAAGATATCATTCAAAAGTCTTTTTTGACTCCTTCTCACAGGATTGTGTTTCTGGGGTGTCAGCTGGACACCTCTGTTCAGATTTTCTTCCACTGGAAAAATTGAGCTGTTTCTAAGGTTTTCCACTCAAACTGTAGTCACTATGAGGGAATACCTCAGGAGTTTGTGTTCATGGCATTTATGATTCTCATGATACCCCTGGCAAGACTCCACATGAGAAAGATGTAGTGGTATCTGAAGTCCTTTTGGTCTATGCACCAACATTCTGTGTCTTTTCAAATCCCAGTGCAGGGGTTTGTCAGAAGAGAAATTGCTTGGTGGAGTCGTCAAATATCCTTTTATCCAGGTCTTTCCTTCTCCCTCCCTGTTCCAAAGCCGTCACTCACCACAGACACCTCAGACTTTCCTGGGGAGTGGTTTCAGGAGGATAGAAATGCAAGGTATGTAGGACACTAAAGACAGATGTAGGAACATAAATATAAAATAAATGCTTGCTTTGATAAAGGCACTCAGCTCTCTGAATCATTTTTGGTCCATGGGACCTTTTCATGTTGTTACAGAAAATATCTCAAGTCGTGGTATATTAACAAGCAAGGGGGAACCAGGTAGTTCCCCTTTGCAGACTAGCTGTGTTAGCTTTTGATACAGCTCCACAGCACAGTCTCCCTCTACAGGCATTCTGCCAGAGCAAAATTGTTAAGCAGAAAAGCTGTGCAGGACAAATGCAGACACTCACAAATGGAAAGTAGATCAGGGGGTCTTAAAAGATTTCACTTGTCTGTGGTGAATGCCTCCTCTGTGAGCAATCAGCTAGTAAGATTCTGCTCCAGGATTCCAAGCAAGAAGTCCCTGAAGAAAAATGCCTTTTCTTTTCCTTGGACAGTAACATTCCTGTATGCTTTTCTACTGTTTCCACGGATATCCAGGGTACTTTTAAAGATTCTAACGAAATCCCTTAAGATCTTTGTTGGGACTCCCAAAAAACTGCGGTTCTCCCTTCTTTTGGAAATGGCCAGGGGCAGTTACCACAACTTCCTCACAGAATGCATCTACTCACACAAGAACAGTGGTGTTTATCAGTAAATTTCAACTGACTTACCAGATTATAGGGTGTTAATCCCCTTTAATCACTTATTTACTGAGGAGATGCAGCAGGTACTACTGGAGGAAAGAAAGCCTGCTACTCAAAAATCATATATTAGTAAATGGAAAAGGCTTTCCAGTTGGTACATAACCAGCACCCATTCAGGGCTAGTTGTCTCTGGTTTTACAATATTTGTGTGACTTACTGTACTATGGCCTTTCCTATTCCTCTAGCAAGATTCATTTTCTGTGCCATTTCAGCATGTCTGCCCATGGATCTTCCTATCTCAATGCAGTCTGATGTCAAAAATTTTTTGAAAGGGGTTTTGCATAAGAGGCCTCCAAGAAAACCAGTGGACCCTCCTTGGGATCTTAATGTTTTGTTAGAAATGCTAACACTTGCTCCATTTGAACCAGCTAACCTGGCTGACTTAAAAGTTCTTAACATCAAAAACAGTTTTAATGATTGCTCTGACTTCTGCAAGAAGGGTATCTTGAGGTTTCAAGCTCTTCTAGTGAGTCAGCCCTATCTCGTTTTCCAGAGAGACAGAGTTTCTTTGGGAACTAAGACTTATTTTATAACTAAACTAATATCTGAGTTTACTTTACACCAAATTATCCATCTCCCTGATGTTCATCGTGTTTCACTGTTGCAGTCATTACACTTGGGTTATCCTGCTGGCAGGCTACCCGCAGTCGGCCTGGATTCCAAAGTCTTGGTCCAGTGTCGGTTGCTGTCACCTCTTCTCTGACGTCAGTGCGCCAGGGGTATAAAAGATGCAGCCGATGCCATTTTCTTCAGTCTTTCTTGCCGCGCGGTGCCCAAAGCAAAAGCAGTTCGCAAGTGCCGGTCGGCTGACTCCTGAGATTTTCAAAATTGAATTTCAGATCCGAAGTCTTCTATAAAGCTAAGTACCCCGTTGGGGAAACTTTTTTCTCTCTCCAGACCAATGTCAGAAAAAGTTAACAATTGTATTTCTTGTGGGAAGCAAATAGCTCATAAGGATTTTCACACTTACTCTATTCCTTGCCTAGGCCCTGACCACGACATTGCTAGTTGTCAGTTTTGTGCTAGATTTAACCAACGCACTATTAAGCGTCGGTATGATTTTGCTTTTCATTACTTTGGTCGAAGGTTTAACTACATAATGCCGTCAGAACAGCCAACAACTGGAGTTCATAAAAAGCGCAAGGAAAAAGAAAAGGACAGGCATCCGAGGTCCAAAACCGATGATGAAGCCTCTTCTAGGCCAGTCGCCGGTTCTCAGTGAGGTGCTTTCACAGCCCCTGACACCCGCTACCTCAGAGCCACAGGCCGCCTCCAACTCCCACGTGGAGACAGCTAGGCCTCTGGATACTCAAGGTATTGGGCGTTCGGAAACTAATCCCTCAGGTGGGTCCAGAGCCGCTGAGCAGGCATCGGCTTCTGAGGGTGTTTTCAGACCTACACAGCTTTATATCAAGTCAACTTCAGCATCCAAGACAAAGTCTAAAACAGTTTTAAAGACAAGGAAACAAGTACAGCATTCTCCAGGACAGACTTCCATGCCTAAGAAGCAGATACTCAAAATGGCCGAAGACCTAATTACTTTGATCAGGGGTTCCCACCCCCCTCCTGATAAGAGGCCTAGGCAAGACACTGAATATGATTCCTCCTGTTCTAGACGTTGTAGAGGATGTATTTTCAGAGTCCGGCCTGTCTCCCAACTCTTTACCACCTGCACCTGTTAAGCCAGACAGATACTACAGGGTTCCAGATTCTCATAAATTTCTATATAAAAACCCTGCTGCTGACCCAGAAACTATTTCACAGGGTCCCACAGGGGTCAAGGCTGTTACTGCAAAAAATCCTGTCCCCTCAGATAGAGATTCTAGGGCACTGGACAGATGGGGGAAAAAAGTTTACACTTCTGCTACCTTGGCTGTAAGGGCTTTAAATTGTCAGTTTCATATGCTTAAATATCAGCAATATTTAATGTCTCTATTAAAACAGAAAATGTTGACAAATTCTGAATGTGCTGAGAACAAGGAATTGCAGGATTTATTGCATGCAGCTGAACAAGTGGGAAAACATACTTTGCAATGTGGTTATGATTCACTGGAGGCCTCTTGCAGGGCCGCTGTAACAGGCTCGGTCATTAGAAGGCATACTTGGTTCAAGGAACAGACTCTGCCTGATCATGTTAAAGCAAAATTATTGGATGCTCCATTACAGCATGATACTTTGTTTGGTGTTAAGGCAGAAGAGGTGTTGAAGAAAATGGAGGATAAAGCTAAATCTATGCAGACAGTGAAGGATTTCTTACAGGTGCAGCCACCCAGATTTAGCAGGAACTGGCCTTCTAAGAATTGGTCCTTTCCCGTGTCAGACAGGCCACAAAGAGGCAGATACAGATGCCCTAGAGGCAGACAACAGCCCCAGGGCTCATACAGGTCCAAACAGTGGGGTGCTTCTACCTCCAAAAGTGGAGAAGACAAATCACAGCCATATAGGAAACAGTCCCAATGACTTCCCTCTGCCAATGCCAAGCATTTATCTTTTGGCAGCACCCTTAGGGGGAAAGCTAGCACTTTTTTCACAAAATTGGCACATGATTACCCAGGACAAATGGGTCGTAAATATAGCCTCTCAGGGCTACAGGTTCCACTTTCACACCCTTCCAAAGGCAAAAGGTATGTCAGACCTGCCACACAATCAATGGGCAGAGGCACAAAACCAAGTTTCATCTCTCATGGACATGAGGGCTATTCGGCCAGTGCCACAACAAGAGCAGGGACAAGGATTTTACTCAAGACTTTTCTTAGTACCAAGAAAGGACAAAGCATGGAGACCAATTCTGGACCAGTCTATTCTAAATACTTTTCGGGATGTTTCGAAATTCAAAATGTTGACTCTGCAGCAGCTTCTGCCCATGCTGGGCAAAAAGGCTTGGCTTGTAACTTTGGACCTCAAAGAGGCATACCTGCATGTCCCAATCAGACAATCTTGCAGAATGTACCTCAGATTCATAGCTGGCTCAATGCACTACCAATTCTCTGCAGTGCCCTTTGGCTTATCTACTGCGCCCAGGGTCTTCACAAAATGCCTGGCACCAGTAATTGCATTTTGCAGACAAAGAGAAATTCAAATATATCCCTACTTGGAAGACTGTCTTATTCAAGCAGAGGCCAAAGACATTCTACTAAAGCATCTGGTGTTTGTAAAATGATTACTAATTTGCCTAGGGTACACAGTAAATGAAAATAAATCAAAAATAGTACCCTCTCAAGAGATAATATTCCTGGGTGCACGCTTAAATGCAACTGCCCAGATGGCTTATCTCACGCCAGACAAACAAAGGCATCTGACTTCTTACTTCGAAAACATGACACAAATACCCAGTTATCTGCAAGAAAAATTCTGCAGGCTCTGGGCTACATGGCCTCCTGCATTCTGCTAATTCCATATGCAAAACTGCATATGAGGAAACTACAATGGTACCCAAAAAGTGTTTGGATTCAACATTGCCACAGCCTGGAAACATTAATTTCCCTTATTCCTTGCCTTCAACAGGAGTTTCGATGGTGGGCACAGGCCTGTCACAACAAGGGACAGCCATTCACTTTACTCACAGCCAGGCAAACACTAGCAACAGATGCATCAGATTATGCCTGGGGGGCCCACATGACAGGAAAATGTATTCAGGGCACATGACCCCCAAGCCAAAGGCATCTACACATCAATCAAAAAGAGATGCTAGCTGTACAAAATGCCCTGACAGCCTTCAAGGACCTACTTCATCTAGGACAGCTGCTGATAAAGACGGACAACACCACAGTCATGTGGTACATAAACAAGCAGGGGGACACACATTCCTACCCCCTCTGCAGACAAGCCATGATTTTGTGGAACACAGCATTGACTTACCAAGTACATCTGCAAGCACAATTCCTGCCAGGAAAAACAAATGCTCTGGCAGATGAACTAAGCAGAAACCTCATGGACCCTCACAAGTGTAAACTAGATCCACAAATCTTCAGCATGATAACAAGGAAATGGGGATGCCCAGACATAGATTTTTTTGCCTCCCCTCACATCTGCCAACTTCAGAGATTTTGCACAAGGACTTATCGCAAACAAGCATGGAAAGTGGATGCCCTGTCATTCATCTGGAACAACCTTACAGTATATGCCTTTCCTCCATTGCCTCTTCTCCCCAAGGTACTCCTAAAGGTCAAACAAGAGAAGCCACAAATGATATTGATTTCCCCAGATTGGCCACGCCAACACTGGTACCCAATCCTAAGGAGCTTGTCCCAAGGCCCTGCCTGGACATTGCCCCAAATTCCTCATTTACTGACCCAACAAAACAATCAGATCCTGCACAGCCAACTCAGAACTCTAAATCTAGCTGCATGGTGGATACTGTAACCATTCAGAATACACCTCTCTCTAAAGCGGTTATGGATGTCATTTTGGAGGCCAGGAGGCCCAGCACCAGAAAATCTTATGCAGAAAAATGGAAGAGATTCCATGCTTGTTCCAAATATTCCTCAGATTTTACAATATCTAACTGAGATACTGGACAAAGGCCTATCCTTCTCATCAATTAAGATCCTCGCCTCTGCCATTTCAGCTCATTACAATACAGACCCACCTATTTTTTCATATCCATTGTTTAGACAGTTCCTCGGGGGGGCCAAAAACATAAGACCCCCAAGGAGAGCACCAATACCTGCATGGGACTTCAATTTTGTCCTGGAAAAACTCACACTGCCTCCTTTTGAGCCAGCCAATACAGCTGACATAAAATTCTTATAATGGAAAACAGCTCTGCTCCTAACGATAACTTCAGCAAGAAGAGTCTCAGAGTTACAGGCATTAATGGCTGTGGAACCTTTTATTATCTTCCATCCAGACAGGGTTTCTCTAAGGACAAACCCAACATTTATGCCTAAGGTAGTGTCCAGTGTGGCTCTTAACCAAACCATTCATTTGCCTACTTTTTACCCAAACCTGCAGAGTAAAGGGGAGAGACTTCTGCATTCTTTGGACATACACAGGCAGCTACGATTCTACTTGGACAAAACTAAAGCTTTCAGAAAGACTGAGCAACTTTTAGTGGCATATGCTGCAGGATCCCAAGGAAAGGCTATCTCAAAGCAGACTATTTCAAAATGGATAGGACACTGCATTCGTTTCTGCTACTCACAACATGATAAATCAGTGCCTAAGGACATTAGACCAGATTCTACCAGGGCAGCAGCCACCTCAGCAGCCTTCCTCAGAGGAGTACCAACCAAGGATATTTTGGTGGCTGCAACTTGGACTTCAGTGCACACTTTTAGTAAGCACTACCATTTGCCTCTTTACTCTAAATCCAGAGCAGGCTTTGCCACTGCAGTCTTGCAGGGCCTTATAGCCACTCCTAATTCTATTTAGACCCAGCTGCCCAACCTCAGCTTTGGGATTCAACCCAAGTGTAATGACTGCAACAGTGAAACACGATAAACATCGTACAGTTGTGTACCTACCATAAATGTAGATGTTCGAGTGTATTCACTTTTGCAGTCCAGGTTACCCACCCACCATCCCCCTTTCTTTGCTGGGACTTATCTGTACTTCTCTATCCTATGCAACCTATGTGGTGTATTTGCTTGTAGATGAAGGTATTGTTTATTTTAGTGCATGTTTTTATTAGCAATGTTTTTTAGCCTACCCTTTTGGGGGCACCTGACATCTGGGGAAAGAAAAACTGAAGAAAATGGCGTCGGCTGCATCTTTTATACCCCTGGCACACTGACGCCAGGGAAGAGGCGACAGCAACCGACGCTGGACCAAGACTTTGGAATTCAGGCCGACTGCGGGTAGCCTGCCAGCAGGATAACCCAAGTGTAATGACTGCAACAATGAATACACTCGAACATCTACATTTATGGTAGGTACACAACTGTACTTTTTCTTTCCTGACCCTAAAAATGAGAGACAAAAGATACTCCATACCTTGGATGTCCATAGACAACTCAGGTAGTTTCTTAACAGAAGTTAATCTTTCAGATCTTCAAGTCAGTTTTTGATTTCTTGTGAAGGTAAGAAGAACAGATGACCTGCATTAAAGCAAACTATTTCCAAATTGTTGTATAAGGCTAATTACCTTCTGTTATACTCATCACAACAAAGCTATTCTAGGCAGGGTCAAGACCCATTTTACCAGGGCCTTGGCTTCATCTATGGCTTTTTGGAAAGGGCTGTATTTTAGAAGTATTCTAAAGCTGCACCTTGGTCCTCTATACATAATTTTACAAAACACTGTAAGCGTGATTCCTTCTCTAGGTATATGTCATGCTTTGCTAATACCATTCTGTATGGCTTCCTGGACTGTTCTTGTACTTCTCAAATGTAAAAAGCTAGAGTAATCTACCCAAATAACTAAGGCTATTGCTGTTGTGATCAATATGATGAATGCAGTACAATTGTCTACATGACTGAATGATCACTGCTACAGTGGCCACTCCCTCTCTCTATCCCCCCTGTTTTTGTTGTTTTATTTGTGTGTCAGAGTGTGGATATTTGTTTTTTTGTTATTTCTGGCATTGTCTTTTAAGGGCTCAGCCTCTCATTGTTGCCATGAAAACTCTGCAGGGCTTATCAAACAAACCTTTATTTTTAGTCAACTCAGCTCAAGCTGACTGAAGGTTTGGGTGTGTGGAATGTGCCCTGAAGCTGCCTGGCAGTTAAATCCCTGGCAGGATATAACTGATATATCTTAAGACTCCTGCGGTTATGCTAAGCTTACTTACACAACTGTACCATTTAAACCAACTCCAGATTAATGTGTAAATTCACTGGATAGAAAAGTGTAATGTACTAAAGCTTTTACCTGATTAAGAAGTAATTAGTCGTCTGTATATAAAGTTGTGTCTACAGTAGATCCGGTTATAAGTTGCCATTAACAATTGAGAATATGGTTGGTCCATTGGTGTATCAATGAAGAATGCCAGATTTTTGGGTAGTTTTTATTGGAGGTAATTAGGAAAGACCCTCTGAAAAAAGAAAAGAAAAAAAATTTGATGGGACAGTTTTGAGTGTGTAATATGTGGCCACGTGGTTTGAAAAATTTTAAATCGATAAAAAGGGCTTTTATAATTTGACCTTTGGTGTATTAAAGACCTTTCTGAAACCATGAAATGTAGCTATTATTAATGAATTCTAATATCTGTTAGAAAACATTTTGTATTTTGAAAGAGAACATAATATGCTGATAGGTCTGAAGTCATTTGGTGAGGAGGATTTTTTTTTTTTAATTTTGGTAGCGCTCTACTCCCTTGTATCTTACAACACCCCTAGTCGTCCTCTCCGTACCTCCTATCAACAACTCCTTGATATCTATAAACGTAATAAAACCACTGGAAAACTACTTTACAAATATACTGCAGCCCAAGCCTGGATCAAACTCCCCTTGCACATAAGAACCATCTCCCACCCCAAGCACTTCAAAAAGGAGTTAAAACAACTCCTACTTAACACAGTCATGTCAGTACATAATCCACCTGTACACACATTTTTGTACTCCTCCACTTCCACTAAACACACTGTTTATTTCACTGGAACTCCACAATCTAGGCTACTTCTTCACTTGAAACTGTATATTTTAGCTGTATGTCAACTACCTTCTCTTCTTTATAATTTAGCTCTACTTTAAAACCTTCTCTTAAGACATATCATATATTAACGCTGCTTTTTTTTCCTCTTCCTTTCCTATCAAATAACAACATTCTTTTGTGTTAAAAAATGTATTCATCTCATCAAGCTTTTTTTAAATATTTTTTCTGTACTCGTAAATATTTTTGTGTATATTTTACTACTTTTGGTTTGTACAACTCTGGAGCTTTTCTCCTTGGGTCTCCACTGAAAATGGGCTGCAAGCTCAGTTGGACTAACCCGGTTAACAAATGTCAAATAAATAAAATAAATGTATTTTAGATATATAGATTATATATATATATATATATATATATATATATATATATATATGCAGACGTTTATATAGATATGTACTTATTCATATACATTCATGCACACATGCAAACACATATGCTCTATGCAAACATATAAGGGGGTGGTATTTATTCCTGCTGTATTAAAGGTGAGAAATAGTGAACAATAGCACATTGGTAACATAGTGCCCTGCAGTTGTTTTAATTCAACAGCATTTGCAATTACTGGATTAATGCCTTTTTGCCAGGTGATGTGGCAGACTCTCCCTAGGCTGTCTCTTGTGAGAGGTACTTGAGATCCCTTAGTTTCATAGGTAGGTACTAGGCTATCGGCCGTAGGGCCTATACAAGCTTAGCCAAAAAAGTACCCTGGCTTTTGCCAGCCAAGAAAATTATTTTCTTGTGCCCCTGTCAAGCAGAACCACAGAAGTGATCACCGGGGTGAATTTCTTATTACCTATCCAATCATCAAGATTTTTCTTGAAGAGTGCTAATGAGGAGCTCTGTTTGACATAGATAGGTAGTCTGTTCTAGAGTATGGGAAGTCTCTGGGACAGGAATCTAGTTCTGTTTATTGTGGTGACAAGGTTTAGGTCCCTAGAGCGTGTAGCTCGGAGGAATTGAGATTTCATTAAGTGGAGCATGTCCAACAGCTCTGGGTTTGACATAGCTTTGTATGTTAGGCGGAGATCGCCTCTGAGTAGGCGATATGTGACAGAGTAAAGCTGGAGTTTTTTGAGTCGGTCTGTGTAGGGCATCTGTTTGAGGCCAGTTGTTGATGTCTTGTGAGGTACATACCAAAAGGGACGTTGTACTCTATAATGGGTCTAATGAGTGATGAGAAGAGGGGAACAATGACCTCTTTTTTTCTGGATGAGAAACCTTTTGTGATGAAGTGTGCCATGTAGAAGGATTTCCTGACCACTGTGGTGATGTGATTATCAAAGGAGAGACTACTGTCCACCTGTGTCCCAAGGTCTCTTATCACACTTTCGGTGTTAAGTACACTACCGCCTATGTGGTAGTTCATGGGTGCAGAGTTTTTACCAAAGTGGATGACAGTGCACTTTTTGGCATTGAGCTTGATACCATGGCTTTGACACCAGGCATCTCTCTCAGTGAGGCCCTTTTGTAGGATATGTATATCGATATATATATATATATATATATGTATATATATATATATATATATATATCTATATATATATATATATATATATATATATATACACATACACATATATATAAATGTATATATATATATATATATATATATATATACACATACGTACATATATATATATATATATATATATATATATATACACACATACGTACATATATATATATATATATATATATATATATATATATATTTATATATATATATACATACAGTGGATATAAAAAGTGTACACAACCCTTCTAAATGCCAGG
Organism: Protopterus annectens; assembly: GCF_019279795.1. Classification (NCBI taxonomy): domain Eukaryota; kingdom Metazoa; phylum Chordata; order Ceratodontiformes; family Protopteridae; genus Protopterus; species Protopterus annectens. The sequence continues at coordinate 358,757,245 of NC_056731.1, read as the reverse complement.
CTTTTGTGATATAAAAATGAGACCACAATAAATCTTTTCAAAACTTTCCCCAGCTTTAATGTTCCCTATAACCTATACAATTCAATTGACATACAAACAAATCTGTTAGGTGAAAAATATAGAAAAATTAAAAAAAAACTACAATATGTTGGTTGCATATGTGTGCACGCCTTTAAACTAACACTTTGTTGAAGCACCCTTTGACTTAATGACAGCATTCAGTCTTCTTGGGTATACACCTGACATCAATTAAAGAGACTCTGATTAACCCCAAATAAAGTTCAGCTGTCCTAGTAGTATTTTCCTGACATTTACTCAGTTGCCTGCTACAGCAAAAGCCGTGGTTCACAGAGAGGTTACAAAGCATCAAAGGGATCTCATTGTTGAAAGGTATCAGTCAGGAGAAGGGTAGAAAAAATTTTTCACAGCATTGGATATACCATGGAACACAGTGAAGATAGTGATCAGAAAGTGGAGAAAATATGGGACAACAGTGACATTGCAAAGAGCTGGACGTCCCTCCAAAATTGATGAAAAGACAAGACAAAAACCGGTCAGGGAGGCTGCCAAGAGACCTACAGCAACACTAAAGGAGCTGCAGGAATTTCTGGCAAGTACTGGTTGTGTACTACATGTGATAACAGTGTCCCGTATTCTCCATATGTATGGACTATGGGGTAGGATTGCAAGACGGAAGCCTTTTCTTGCACAGAAAAACATCCAGGACTGGCTAAAATTTGCAGAACAATACATCAAGTCTCCCAAAGTCATGTGGGAAAATGTGTCATGGTCTGATGAGACCAAGATTGAAGTTTTTGGTCTCAATTCCAAAAGGTACGTTTGTGGCAAAAACAACACTTCGCATCACCAAAAGAACACCATCCCCACGGTGAAGCATGGTGGTGGCAGTATCATGCTTTGTCTTTGCTTTTCTTCACTTTGAACTGGGACTTTAGTCAAGGTGGAGGGAATTATGAACAGTTCCAAATACCAGTCACTTTTGGCCCAAAACCTTCAGGCGTCTGCTAGAATGATGAAGAGGAATTTCACCTTTCAGCATGAAGATGACCCTAAGCATACCTCCAGATCAACAAAAGAATGGCATCACCAGAAGAAAATTAAAGTTTTGGAATGGCCCAGCCAGAGCCCAGACCTAAATCCAATAGAAAATCTGTGGGGTGACCTGAAGAGGGCTGTGCACAAGAGATGCCCTTGCAATCTGACAGATTTGGAGAACTTTTGCAAGGAAGAGTGGGCAAATATTGCCAATTTAGGATGTGCCATGCTGATAGACTGCTACCCAAGAAGACTGAATGTTGTAATTAAATTTAAAGGTGCTTCAACAAAACCAGCTTATTGTACATTTTTTACTTTTTATATTTTTTCCCTAACAGATTTGTTTGTTTTTCAATTGAATTGTACAGGTTATAGGTCATGTTAAAGGTGGGAAAAGTTTTGAAATGATTTATTGTTGTCTCGTTTTTTTATATCAGAAAAACCTGGCATTTTAACAGGGTGTACACTTTATATACATACATGCATATACACTATAATAGTTGGGTTCAGAGTTTCCTGTATAGGTATGTATAGCAGTAATGATTTGCTTATCGGGTTTGCTAGGCTGTTTTCCATAGCTGAGTAAGTAATGAAGTTTCTTTCAGCTGATGCAGTAATACATCCACTTTTCAAGAATGTGCAAACCTGTGTGTACACACTCATATTTATTATTTATAATTGTGCAAACCTGTGTGTACACACTCATATTTATTATTTATAATTTATTGACATCAGTTAACCTGGTATTTACATTAGTTTTGTTTTTTTTTACTACAATCAGTTGCATAGGATTTAAATGTATTTTTTAGGTGCTGTAGTATACTAAGGGTTAATGCACTGTATTCAGTATAGTCATGTGATTAACCAGGGATTATAAGAGGACTGTGTTTCTAATATGGTTTTACTCTGATGATGCCCTAGATAGGGGCGAAGGTGGTAAGTCTGTTTTCAATTATTATGTGCATTAAACGTTATCACCGTACACGAGCAGAGGTTGTAGCGATTTTATTTTTTGTTTTTAGTTAGCTTTTACAAGTAGTTCTACTTATGGAGACAGAAGTGCAGTGCGATGTATAAATGCACTGTTCCCACAACTGCAAGTGAAGCTGCAATGTGTCTAATGTCACAGAACAAACTAAAACGATGCAAACAGTTAACTGTTTTGACTAAAGCATGGAAACAAGCAGAAAGTATAAAAAAGCATCACCCATGGGTCACTTAAGAGGGACTTAAAATACCTAAGCAGAACTGAAATAAATGCTTTTTAATTTTTTTAATAAAAAGATTGTTTCTAACAGTTTAGGGCTTTCCACCCCATTCGGAGTCCTGCATAAATGACCCATGGTAGGCTTAGCTCTGTGTTGGATATAGCAGAATTGCTAGAATGGGATCCAGTCAAATAAAACCAGTTTTGGAGCTCATGTCCTATGACTCCGAGCTGTAGGTCAGTGACACCAGGTAACAGTGAATTTCAGAAACTTTAGCTTAAAGTCTCAGTGGGGGTGTAACAAAAAAAAAGGAGTGCAAATAGGCACTAGAATGCAACATTAAGCAGGTAAATGTTAAGCAGAATATATATTTAAAACAGAACATTTTTTTAAAGTAATGTCATTGTGTAATAGCGATGCACCATGGCCTGGTCATTGATAGTTCGGAATTTCTACCAGTGGTTGGTTGAGGTGCCTTAGTTAGGTTGAGGTGCCTTAGTTTGGTTACTTTGACCATGCTTTGCTGACCAAACTACATTACTCATCAGGCTTAAAATATGAGTTATCCACTCTGTGGTATGGTGTACTACTTTAATATCCCCTCCTAGACCAGCTTCATTGGCATCCCAGTTGGGTGCAGAGTTATCCTCAGAAGAGCTTAAGACCCTGCATGTGATTTGTGAAAGCTTTTTGACCACAGATTAATAGTCACTACTCTATTCTTGGGGGATGTAATCATTATTAAAACAGGTAGACTTATGGGCAGTAAAGTTAGAAAGTTTGAAGTGTGGCCAAATTGAGAAAGGTTATTACAAGGTATACACAAGGTTTATCTCATGGTAACATGTATGTATTCAGAGCAGTCCTACCACAGAGCTTTAGCATGAAAACATAACAGAATGCAACAGCTAGGTAGTCTTTCTCCATAATTGTGCAAAATGCTAATGAAACATTCTGGGGAGAGACATATGCTAATTAGTCATGTGCCCTGCCTGTAAGACAGTTACGCAGCCAAGCAGTTAATAGAATTCCTTGACTGAGCAAACTAACACAGCTGTTCCTGGGCACTTGTGTTAGTGAACATAGGCAAAAGCACATGTTCACCCATCATGGTAAAAGTAAGTCTTGGGGAGATTCGCTAACAGGTAATGTTGGGGAGTGACTTTGGCTGCATGTGTATGTGGTGCATCTGCCTGATGGTTGCGTTGTCGGGGGAGGGTAGTGACTGGGTAGGTGTGTGTTATATATGAAGGGGTGCTGTCATACCTGCACACTCAAGCAAATCCTGCAACATTGGGAGGACGAATCAGAAAACAGGTGGGCCACCCAGACTAATCACCACCTATGGGCACAACACCAAAGCATTAATGAATATTGTCCAACAAAACTGGAATATTTTGACATGTGATTCCAGACTAAGTGAACTGCTGGGAGACAGATGCCTCTTTTCATTCCGTAAAGGTAAAAATCTTTCTGCATTTTTCAATCATTCCAAACACGGGCAGCCTACCAATACCAAAGTAACTCAAACAACGTTATCAGGGGAGCCCTTAATCGGGTGCTTTCCTTCTGGCCATTGCATTCATTGTTCAAGATTATTAAAAAACAGAAGTTTCAGCAGTCAGAACACCCCTCAAGTCTTTGACATTAGGTTTTTTGCCAACTGCACCTCCGATTGGGTGATTTATTTGGCCAACTGCAGCTGTTCAGCCTTTTACATAGGTCAAACTTCCAGACCTTTGAAATTTAGGATATCAGAACATCTCAGCGAGATAAAACACCACAAAGAAACCAATGGCCTTTATAAACACACTTGGTTACACAGAAATGCATATTTCAGTTTCACTATTATTGATAAAATTAATAGACCCAGGAATAATAAATTGGTTTGGCATGACTTGTTGAATACTATGGTGAAAAAATGGATTGTTAAGCTAGGTGGTCTCTTCAAACCAGGTCTTAATGAGCATCTCTAATTGATCACATGTTTATTTCCTTGCATATATAAGTATTTCTTTATTTGTTACTCTTTACACTGATGAAGGCTTTATATTGATTCAGCCGAAACCGGTTTGTCGTTAAAGAATACTTTTATTAAAGTATTATTTGGTGCCACTGTATGCTGGTCTCTTCATGATTTTTGGAATGCTTTTTATTTAAATTGAGACCCTGCAGCTGCCATACTCGCAGAGTTTCTGCATGTTGCTTAACAGTAATTACACAAAATGTGGGTTGGGGTAAAGCAACTGCAAAAACACACACCAGCCTGACCAAAGAGATTGTGCCTACTGACCGAGATAGCTAATATCACGAATGGCAACCATGCTGTTTTTATTAGTTTGTTTTATTCACTTTCAATTAATTAGTAAGGATTATGTAGTAATAGTGGAGGGTTTTTTGTACATGTAAAATCAGTGAGAGTGAGCACGATTTTATCTCTGGTGAAGTTCTATTATTGTTTAAGGGACAAAAGCACTTAGATTGTACATGTTTATGGTTAACAATTCAAGCTAGTGTTTTTAAAGCACTACACTATTATTGGTGTGTTTGGTAGCCATCTGTGATTTTTAGACATCAGGGTCAGTAAATGCCATCCATTTGGACAAGCCAGTGTGTGTTTTTTGCAGTTGTTTTATCCTGATCTGGTTACTGTTTTTGATAGCTTAGCCTTTGACCCACACCACCATGATGTCATCTCCTGGGGCCAGTGAGGGGACATGCAACTCTTCCTACATTATACAGAACTTATTTGAGAGTATGGTTGGAAATCTCACCAAACGTATTGAATAGTTAACGGGTTGGGCAACATACATCATTTTACCCCACTGACAGATAGGAGAGGATGATAACTTTATTACACAGCAAGACAATGGTGCGAGTTCAGCATTTGACCAGAAGAATATTATCCCAGCTCAGCGAGTGTTACAAACTGCACAAAGTCTGCACTGTAAATTTTCCTTTAGAACTAGGCAAGCCTCAACTCAAGTGCTTCAGATCAGCTGCTCTTATTGCAGCACTTGCAGAACAGAAATCAGCACTTGTCCTAATCTCCTAGATGTCACTATTATTCTCCAAATTTCTTCAACAGCACTATTATAATATAGCATAAGACCCCCGATCATCCACAGGACTTAAGTTCAATTTACTCTTCAAAGCATGTCCAGAGGTCAGCTTCAGGTGTACTCTCCAGTTCATCTGGTGGAATTGGGCATCCTGAGGCAATGTCACAACTGCCTCATGTATACAGACAATCCTCTCCTCTTACCTCTAGACACAAACACTTGTGAGAGATGCAAATACACAGCCAGAGTGGAGGCTAAGCGCTCTCAACCCATGACTGTAACAGACAGTCAAGAGGATAAGGGACACACTTGCATCACACCACCTGTCACACATGAATCTACAAAACAAGCACCGGCAAAACATACACATAAATACACAAAAACATATTCGGAGGCACTAGGTACCAATCTGAAAAAGAAACAGTGCCCTCCAAAGCAGACAAGCAAGCAACCTGCACCCCCAAACACAAGCCAGAAAACACATAATTCACCTCAGCAGTGTGCCTCACAACAGCCCTTAAGGCAAAACACCATACCTAACATGCTAGTAATAGGAGACTCTATAGTAAGGCACATGGATGTTCCACTCACCAGGCTGAACAAGGAGAAGGTTACTGTCAGCTGCCTGTTTGGTGCTTGGATCCGCCACATAACACAAGCACTTAGGTCACTCCAGAACAAGTACAAGTATGACACTGTCATTGTACATGTTGATGTGAATGATCTAAGATGTACCTCCCTGGACTACATGAAAAGAGACATTGAGGAGCTCTCTGATCATGTAGCCCAAGCTGGTATGACCCTGACCTTGAGTAGCATACTACCTTCACCTAGAATTATACCACAATACAAAGACAAAATGATCAATTTCAACAATTGGCTAAGCTTCTGGTGTCATTCTAAGGGGATCCAGTGTCTGTCTGCCTGGGATGACATGATAGACAAGCCTCAATGTTTTGCCAGAGATGGGTTGCACCTGTCACACCTAGGTTTTCAAATACTGGCCAAGGCTCTTGCCGTCCCCATAGTGCCTTTTTTAGGCAAGGCTTAAAGGACAAACCAACCACCGTAACCAGCACAGGTAACCAAAAGCTAAGGGTAATGCTACTCAATGCCAGAAGTCTCAACCTCAAAATGCACACACTTGAGGCTCTCCTCAGCATGGAGAAAATCAATGTTTGTGCAGTGACGGAAACGTGGTTCAAGGCTCAAGAGAGCACCCCAGCACTGCCAGGTTACAATTCATATCATACCTTCCGGCCTCAGTTACCGGATCGCAGTACAAAGGGCGGAGGTGTATCCATATTCATCAAGGATACCCATTTCTCCAGGTTAGTAGCGCAGTATGATGCCCCAGAGATCATCCATGCGCAACTATCAGCAGGCAAAACCACATTTCAAGTCATAGCCAGTTATAGATCACCCACCATGTCCCAAGATGCTCACTCTGCATTCCTTGAGACATTGGAAAATATAAAGGTCCTACACAACACCATAATCTTGGGTGATTTAAACAACCCTGGTATAGACTGGGTGAACTACCAATGTTCCAACTCCTATGCTCAGCGATTCATAGAATTTATAAATTCAAATGCCCTTGAACAACTAGTATGTTCCCCCACTAGAGGGGACAACATATTGGATTTAATCATCACAAATATGGGTGCCCACTGTACCACACCTGTTATCACTCCCTCCTTGGTTAGAACTGACCACAAACTGATAGCCCTGGACATCCTCACCCCTCCACCTCCCCCAGTCAAAAAAAACATAGTCAAAAGCCTTTCCAAAGCAAACTTCAAACTACTTGCATCCGAAGTGGAAAGCTTCACTATTCCCTTGCAGAAGGATAATGATATCCAGGATGCGGAATCCTACACCAAGGCACAGTAAATCCATCTTCAGGATTGCATGGACCATGCTATCCCAAATAAAACCAAGACTCCTTCCTCAAGCAGGAAGAAACCAGTCTGGTGGACCCCGGCCATAAGCAGACTTTACAATAAAAGGAGGAGACTTATACAAAAAAAGGCCAAATCTCAAGTAGAAAAATCATCCCTGATCAGCATTAGTAAGAAATTGAGGGCCCTCATCAAGTCAACTAAAGCTAATTTTGAAAAGAAAGTTGCCAAGGATAACCATAAGACCTTCTATGGCTACGTCAAAAACCTAAATGGCAATGCTCAGGTCTGTTCTGAGCTAGTACAAAAGGGAACAAAATACACTGACCCTTTTGACATTGCCAACATCTTGGCTGACAGGTTCAGTGCAAATCCCCCCCCCCCACCACCACCACCTACAGGGCCTATTACCATTCCAGGGGATTGTGCAAGTCCAGTTATTACTGATACATTGGTTAACAAATCTCTATCTAAAGCTAAAAACACTACCTCCATGGGATCAGATGGTGTCGCAGGCTGTGTCATACGCGAGCTCCAAAAGGAATTAACCCCGCATTTTAATACCCTGTTCAGTCTCAGCCTCTCCACAGGATATGTGCCCAGAGAATGGTGCATGGCAACGGTGGTCCTGCTACACAAGGGTGGGGCCACAGCTGACCCAGGGAACTACTGATCAATAAGCCTGACCAGTCTGATCTGTAAGGCTATGGAGCGAATCATTATGGAACTCATAAATGGAGAGATTGGGAACCTCCAGTCGCTGGACCCCGCACAGTTCGGCTTCGTCAAGGGCAGATCATGCCTCCTGAACCTGGTGGATTTCTTTGAGACAGTTACTCAGTGTATAGATAAGGGAAAGGAGGTACACACGGCTTACCTTGACCTTGCTAAAGCATTTGACACCATTCCCCATTTGGGTATTATTGATAAGCTCACCAGCCTGGGCATAAACCCTTGCGTCACAAGATGGATCGCAAACTGGCTCTCAGACAGATCCCATAAAGTAAGAGTAGCGGGATCTATGTCTGCATGCACACCAGTAACGAGTGGTGTGCCTCAGGGCTCTGTCCTGTGGCCCCTCCTGTTTGGCATATACTTCTCAGAAGGACAGGCAAGCACGGAAGGGCTGTGGCTGACTAAGTTTGCGGACGACTGCAAACTGGGTGCTATAACAGAGTCTCTGGCCGACATGGAGATCCTCCAGAAGGGCCTAAATGAGACTGATGCATGGTGTCAAAGCCATGGTTTCAAGCTAAATGTGAAAAAATGTGTAGTAATCCCCTTTGGAAAAAACAGAGTACCTGCAAACTACAACATAGGAGGTAATCTCCTGAAATCTGAAGAAGAAATAAGGGATCTAGGGACCCAAGTAGATAGCCAGCTTTCCTTTGATAACCATGTTGCCAAAGTGTTCAGAAAATCCTTCTATGTGACCCATCTGATCATGAAAGGGTTCGCATCAAGATCTAAGGTTGTAATGGTGTGCCCCTCTTCTCTTCCTTCATCAGACCCATTATTGAGTACAATACACCAATTGGAATGTACCTGGCTAGACATCTCCAGCAGCTGGAGAGACCACAGAGGTACCTAACCAAGAGAATTACTGGCCTTAAACAGTTGCCCTATGCAGCACGATTGAAAAAGCTAAGACTGTTCTCTGTTGCATACCGCTTTCTCAGAGGCGATCTCTGTCTAACGTACAGAGTCATGTCCAACCCAGAATTGTTGAACATGCTCCATCTTAGCAAAACCAAATCTACTCGAGCTACACGCTCTAGGAATATAAACCTTAACACAACAATGAATAGAACATGCTGGAGGGATAGATTCCCTTTGCAGAGACTTCCCTTACTATGGAACAGGGTCCCGATCTACATAAGACAGAGCCCCTCACTATTCTTCTTCAAGAGGAACCTTGATGAGTGGATGGGTAACAGAAAGTTCACACCGGGGATCACACCAACAGCACTACTAGATAGGGGCCAAGGGTACTAGCTGCTAGTACAAGGGTCTAGGGAGCTACTAATGGGGCGGTGAATATGGCTGGGCTAATATATGCCTTCGGACAGATAGCTCAGTACCAACCTATGAGGGACTGGGAGACATGTTACCAGCCTCACAGGATCCGAGCAGACAGTATCCCTGGAGTTCAGATAACTGGGAAGGAAGAGCAATATCAGTAAGGGTGAGTGCCAGTACTGACTTTTCTTTACATTACAGACAAGACAATGTTACAGGGATTACTGTGCGTAAACAACTTCACATTTTTAAACATAAGCTGACTAAGTTTCATAAATTACAATTGGAAAACTATTATTTGCGTGAATGTATTAAAATTAACATTGTGCCTAAGGGCCTGAGGACATGGAAGCTTCTTACATGACTCTGGGAAGGTTTTGCTTTACAGAAAGAACTACACTGGTTATTTCACAGACACGGTTGCGAACTTATGGAAGTATTAATGAGACGCGATAGACAACTATGGATGTATTAGAATCTGATATTAAATATTTGGACAATAGTATTAAAATGGATTTGACATTTGAACATTACAAAAATGACTATTGCAATATTTTTAAGCATGTTGATAAAATGGTTGCAGATATTACGGTCAAAAAAGAAAATAAATTTTGGCATGATAAGGGTGATTATGATAACCACAAAGCATATCCTAGCCCAGGTTCACAGGGAACGGAGAGACTTTTTGTTAACAAATTTAATGTTTGTATGACCCCCCCCCACACACACACACACACACACACACACACACACACACACTGATAATTTATGGTCAGCTTTCAGACCATTTAGAATTTCTACCCCTTAGAAGATCTGAGGGGTTGAAAAAACAGCAGAAGGAGACACGGTCCAACTCCATGTTACAGGAACACCAGATGGATCAGACTTGGGTTTCACCCTGACATCAGAGAGGGAGGAATGGAAGAGAGACAAGTTATCAGCTAGGAAGTTAATTAATGTAATTACTAACAAACATGGGTATTTCAACATTTATTATTTTACTTCTTTAGACATTTCTAATGGTCATGCAGATATGTTCAAAAAAGGTATGACATTTATACCCACTAGAAGGGCAAACTTTGCAGCAAGATTGATTTAAGGAAGTTAAACCTTGCTGTTTTATTTTTTGGTAATGGCCTTAATGTTGAGTATTGTAATGAGGTGAGGAGATCTAGTACTTATCCACCATTATATCCTGCAATACTGTAGTTCGATTATGTGGGCATGATATTCAACATGTTTTACGTGCTTACACCAGGCAGCATAAATGTTTAATGTCACTGGAAAAGAGGAAGATTCATTTATTTTATTTTTTTATTATTTATTTTACATTTGTTAACCGGGGTTAGTTTGGCTGAGCTTTTGTTTCATTTTCAGCAGAGACCCGGGGAAAAAAGCTCCTCTGAACTAGAAAACAATTTATTACATTTTACTAACATATTAGTAACAATCAGCTATAGGATCTTACAAGCAGAGACCTGTATTGAAAAAAAAAGCTCCTCAGGCAATTCAATTATACAGAGTATTAACAATTGGCAGATAAGTATATGAGTTGTTACAAACAAGGTTTTAAACAATTAGCAGAAGAAAATGTGACTAGTTACAATATTATTTAAGCTTCTTAGACCAAACTGAGTTAATAGTTAGGCAGATGCTTATTTAAAGTGGGTAGGATCTAGTTGTATAGGAGTTTGGAAACAAGAAAGGAAAGTAAGAATGGCTAGTAGGAGATGTAGGGGAGGTAGAGTATAGGAGACAGAGTAGACAGTTAGGTTGTTTTGAGACTGTAAGAATTAAGAGTAGTGGAGAGAGAGGAAGGGAAGAGGTAGAAGAGGCAGGGGAATAGTGTTAGAGAGACATTAAGAGTGAGGTGATGAAATAGGAGAAAGGATGGTGGTTTCAGGGTGGTTGGCTACAGTGGCAAGACCATTTTGTTTTTAGGTATTTCCTTGTGGCTAATTTGAAACTTTTGCTATGCTGGAGGGATTTTATTTCCAAGGGGAGTTGGTTCCAGGATATAGCTGGGTTATAGTTGTAGAGAAGGCAGCCTATTTTGGTTTTGGGTTTGTAGATGTCTAATAATTCTTGATTTGAGCTACGTAGCATCCTAGCAGGGGAATATTTGGATATGATAGTAGAGAGGCTGAGGCAGAAGGAGGGTAGATAGAGGATAGAGTGGATGATTTGTAGTTGGTATAGTTGGAGCAGCTGAGGGAATTCTAGTCAGTCTAGTTGCTGTATTGCTAAGCAGTGGTGTGAATTGTAGGTTTGGTTAGCTGCAAATCTGGCGATCTTATTATAGGTAGTTTCAAGCTTGGAAATAAGTGTAGAATTTAGGTTTGTGAATATGTGGCAGCTGTACAGGAGTGTTGGGAGTAATAAAGCCTGGGAGAGAGTTATTTGGGCAGCGTTAGTTAAGTATTTCTTGCTACAGAAAAGGTGTCCAGGTTTCTGATGTGTTCTTTTTACCGAGTTAGTAATATGGAGATCAAACTTAAGCTGATCATCTATTGTAACACCTAGCAATTTAGTACTAGATTCAGCTGAGATGATAATGTTGTTGCTGGATAAGATTGTAAATGTACTTTTGAGTGTGGTGATGTTTTTAGGGAGGAAGAGTAGGAGCTTAGTTTTTTTTTTTTTGGATTAAGTATTAGTTTGTTATCACTAAGCCAAGTCTCAATGGTGTGGAAGGATGCCTGGGTAGTTGAGTGGAGGTCAGTTGGGTTGTCAGCAGTGGTTATAACAGTTGAGTCATCAGCATATTGCACAAGAGATGACTGGGGACAAGAGGAGTAGAGCAAGTTGGTGAAAATATTAAACAGTAGTGGTCCAAGTATGGACCCTTTGGGGACTCCTATTTGTACAGTGAGAGGGGAGGATAGTGCAGAGAGCCATTTAACTGATTGCTGGTGAGTTGAGAGATAGCTGGAGAACCAGGAGATAGTATGAAGAGAGATGTAAGTTAGTGAGTTTATCTAGGAAGAGTGGGTGAGAGACATGTGAAAGGCTTTAGAAAGGTCAAGGAATAGGCATGAGACAAGTTTATTGTTATCACAAGCTAGGGAGACTATGTTAAGGAATGATATGAGTGCAGTAGTTGTACTATGCTTGGGACGGAAACCCTGCTGTGTGGGTGTGAGAAGGTTTTCCTGGTGAAGGTAATGCATTACCTGCTTGTGAATGCATTTCTCTAGGATTTTTGAGAGTGGAGAGAGTATGGCAGTTGGTCAGAAGTTGGATATGTCTGAGGAGTTTCCCCCTTTGTGAATGGGTAGAGTAAAGAAATTCTTCCATACAGTGGGGACATAGGATTCAGAAATGGATCGGTTGATTAAGATGAATACAGGATAGCAAGAGGTTCAGAGGCAATCTGCAGGAAGTAAGAGGGTAGCTTGTCAACAGGTGGGGAGCAAGGTTTAAGTTTAGAGAGTAATGACTTTACATAGTTAGTTGATACTGCTTTTAGAGAGAAGGAGTTAGGAGGGTTTGGAAGAGGTATAGAGTTTGTGGGGGTGCTAGTGTTGTTTCTAGGGGAGGAGAAAATTTATTATGGAGGTTATTGAGTTTATAAAATGATTGTTAAATTTGTTGGCTATGTCTTCAGGTGTTGCATTGGGACATGGGTTAGGAGAGGAAGGGTTTCCTGGATGAAGAGTCCATTTAATAGAGCTCCAGAATTTCTTTGGATCTGATTTAAGAGTAGAGAGAGGATTGGCATAGAAGTTTATTTTGTCATAATGGATGATTTTTTTTTTTATTTTATTTCTGAGTTCTTTATATTTCTGAAGAAGAGAAGGGGTCCTAGTTTTAGTTCACATTTTCCAAATCCTATCCCGGTCTTTCATGCGGGTTCTGGTAGATTTAGTGAGCCAGGGAGCAGTATTAGATTTGATTCTAATTGTGCGAAGAGGAACAAGGGAGTTAAGAATGTTTAAGAATGTAGTGTTGAAGGAGTGGACAGCTTCATCTAAAGGAAAAGTGGTGAGCTAAGACCAGTTAATTTTGGAGAGTTGGTGAATAAAGAAGATAGGACAGAAATGAGAAAGTGAGCTGGTGGTAATAAATGTGTTAGGTTTGGTAAGGTTGGGAGTATGTCTGGTAACTGTTATAGGGCAGTGGTCACTGAGGGCAATGGGAAGGGTTTGGGAGTTATGATAGTTTTGAGGGTGGGCGACCAATATCCAGTCAAGAAGAGAGCTAGGTAGGTGAGATTTATTAATGTAGGTTGGGGTTGTGATTAGCTGTTCAAACCCATGTAGGTTTATGCAGGAAGTAGTGTTGGGAGCTTGTATTGTAAGCCAATCAATATTTACATCTCTCAGTATAATTATTTCATTCTGGATGGTATGAGAGAGGTGAGGTAGGATGTTCTCAAGTATGTTAATATTATCACCAGGGGGAATATAGATTGCTGCAACAGTTATGGTGTTGAAACTGGTAAGTTTGAAGTTGGTCAGTAGGAGTTCAGCTGGTGAGAAGGAGGGTAAGTCTAGTGTGGGACTGATATGGGAGAGGCAATTGGAGTAGAGCATGGAGACTCCTCCTCTTTTTCTTTTAGGTTGATCTAATCTAACGATATTATAGCCAGGAAGGATGATTTCACTGTCCAGATGGTGTGGTTTTAACCATGTTTCAGTTAGGGAAACTATGTCAGGAGTTTAGTTAACTATCCAAGCATGGAGTTCTTGAACTTTATTTACAAGGCTCCTAACATTGATAGAGCAGAATTGTACTTGTTTTTGTGGGTTGAAGGGGTTGGCAGGTTTAGATACAGGGGGGGTTATTGTTCAGGGTAGTGTTTGTAGGGCCTGGGTTAGGATGAATGTCACCAGATAGAAGTAGAGGTTTGTAATGAGGTTTTAAGTTGAGTAAGTAGACTTTGTTTTTTTGTTTTAAAGGGGAGAGGGGAGATATTTTTATTTTAGGAATGGGAGTGGTGGGGGGGAAGGATGGAGGGACAAATTAATAGATAGGGTTGTGGTGTAGTACTTGAGTTAAGAGTTGTGTTTGAAGGATGGAAATAGGGAGCAGGTAATTGTGAGTGATAGGAGGTGAGGTGATAAAGTATAAGGAGTAGAGAAGGTAAGAGTATAGTTTGAGTTGTAAGAGACGCGTCACTTTATGGGATGTAGAACAGAGGATGAGAGGAAGGGGTGGGAGTAAGGTATAGTAGTCTGTGATAGTGGATAGTAGGTAAGTGTGGGGACGAGCAAAGAAGGGAGGTAGTATGAGAACAGGAAGTAGAGGGGTGGGGGATTAGGGAGGAAGTGAGGGGGTGTGGTTGTATGGATAAGTATAAAGGTAATGATAGGGGGGGGGTGGAGAGCGATCTATGCAGAGCCAACCTAACTGGGCTACACCTTCCAGATAGAACTTAGCTAAAAAAAACTATCAGCTAGTCCAGGGGACACTTACTAGAGATGCTACAGCTGGAGGGCTTTCACCTGCAATTACAGCAAATATGGCATCCAGGGTTTTTAAAACCTTTGGTGTGTTGTACCTGAGCAATCATTTGGGGGGTGGGGGAAGGTAGGGGAAACCTTCAATTGGAATTTAAAGTAGCAGGGGAGAATCCAAGGGACTCTGCTAAACCTAGCTAATTATCAAGAACAGTCAAGGAAATAAGGTAAACATACAGGCACCCTTGTTCAAGGACTGGAAGATTCTCCAAGAATAGCTATGTGTAGGAATACACCACAGGTGGAAGTTGTATGCTGCTTACTAGTCTGCAATGGCAGATTGTATTCTCTTTTATATTTGTATTCCCCTTTGCTCATTGTTTGCTGCACACAATGTAGCTAAAGATAAAAGCAGCTGGAGACTTTGCACCTCTGTTTGGTGTTGAGTGGAGAACAAGTATTGAGGAGGAGGGACTGAAGGCTGTGACTATTGAGAGGAGCTAAATACCTTAACATACAGCAAATTGTCAACAGTGAAACGGATGAAAGGGGTGGGGGTGGGCTAAGAGGAAGAAGCTTTACAGCTATTGCCCCTCGCACTCTAGCTGGCTGTAACAGATTTTAACAAGACATAACAGTAGTTACAAAATCTGGCACCTACACTACACAAGCGGAAACAACAAGGTTCCTGGAGTTAAACCAGGGGCTGCAGTCTATTTTTGGATGATTGCAGGTTACAGTTTTCTTTGCTTTTAGCTGGAGTGAGAGGATTCCTTGCTCACACAAGTGGAGGGGGCCCAAACCGATCAGGTCCTCAGTGGCTACTACACAAGTGGCAACAACAAGGTTCCTGGAGTTAAACCAGGGGCTGCAGTCTATTTTTGGACTGGTTAGAGTTTTCTTTGCTATTAATTAAGAAATATCTTTACAAACAAGGACATTAAGGTAATAAAACCTGATAAGGGCAGTGGCCTGGTGGTCATGAACACCTTTGACTACAGTCTTAAGATTGCGAGTTTATAGTTTTCTGAAGAGGTCTCTAGAAACAAATTAAACATAACTTATGCCAAAATAGAAAGTTTACTATATGATTTGCTTATGCAGGGTCAAATTACCAACCAAGAATATACATTTTGAAAATTGATTACCCATGTATCCCTATGTCTTTGGTATTCCAAAAATACATAAAAACATTCATGATCTACCTTTGCGACTTATTGTTGATGCCAAGGGCTCTAAAACCCACAATATGGCAAACTGCATTGATGTTAATTTACAAGATGTCATCGGACATGAAAAGCATGTTTATGAGTACTCCTGGAATTTCTTGAAAAGTATTACTAAATATCTGTTGGTTGATGACCTTCTGTTTGTCACTAATGATGTTAAAGAACTGTTTTCAATTATCCCCATGAACAAGGGGTGAACTGGCTTTTTGAATATTTGAATAAGTTAGAGAGCTTTGATAATAAGGTTGTATTTATAAACCAAGAATAGGGTAGCTATGGGGCAGTATATGCTCCCATTTTTGCTAACATTGTTATGGCCTCCTGGGAGCACACTTAGGGTCATAGGGTCATAGATTAGTACTAAGCTAACTGCCCTTGTGAGCCATTTTAAGCCTAGCCAATTATCCCATGTGAGACTCAAACCCTGCACCTTGTGTTTGTAAGGCAAACAACTTAACCATTACGCCACCCTCCCAACCCCAACTATCAAAAAAGAGCTGTGGTAAAAGGTCAGTTGGTCAAATTAGCATGAATGGTATCAAATCCTGATTTGTTTTATATGGAAGGTGAACGATTGAGACTTTTGTGTTCCATTCGGTTTTGAGACTGGTTTGGTCCTATATGGCCACTTTTTGGACAATATAGTTTTATTTTGGAAAGGAAAGGTTGATGGAATTTTTTCATTATATTGATAATACTACCGGTTTCTTAAGGTTCATTATTGAATCTTTACACAGTCTTTTAAGTTACTTAGATGTTCAAATCCAAAAGGATGTTACCAAGAAGGAATTTGTATCTAGCATTTATAGAAAGCCTACTTACTCCAGTGGAGTATTGCACTTCAAAAGTGGTCATCCCAACTATCAAAAAAAGAGCTCTGGTAAAAGGTCAGTTGGTCAGATTAGCACGAATGGTCTCAAATCCTGATTTGTTTTATAAGGAGAGTGAAAGATTGAGATTTATGTGTATTACTAGGGGCTATCTGAAATATTTTCTCAATTTTATTATAATCTACTGGATTTTACTCACCTTTCCTATGTTTTAAGGAAGGGGAGATGTTACACAACTGTGAGACTAATACTATAGAAACCAAAACAATGTATACAAAGGGGTTAGTGTTAATCTTTGATGGTGATGCAGGAGAGGTTAGACAGATAGTAGAGAGAAACTGGATGATATTTGAAGCAAGTGGGACTGACAGATAGTAGGAGAAGCCACATGTATAATATTTAGAAAGGACTGGTGTATGAAGAACTACATAGAAAGAATGTGGAATGTTCCTGGGACATGTGGGGTAAGACAGGAACTTACAAATGCAGGAGGTGTAATTATCCCTTTATTCATGAAGGTGAAGATGTTAGCATTATAGGGTATGGCACAATACGTAATTTTCATTATTCTAATTGTTCTCCTAAAAAGTAGTTTATTTAGCTCTTTGTAGAAATTGTTCTTGTTTTCATATAGGTAAAACTGAACGAACCCTTAAAGATACAATTTGTGAACATTTACATGGATTTAATCTTAAAGATCAACATAATGCTTTGTGGAGATGCATTGAACAACATGCGAGAGACAAATGTATTTTTTTTATTGGATGTCAATGGACAAGATGTGGAGGGGTCATTAAAAACAAAATAGGAGATTAAGGAATTCAAGTGGCAATTAAGGACATGTGCTACTGGACCTTTTGGTTTAAATGACATGGGCTCTGTGACGCCCGTGCACTGGCTCAGTAGTCAAGGAGCCTCAATCCTCACCACTAACACCAGTGTGGGTCATCCATATTGGGAAGGATAACAAATACATACACAGTAAAGTACAATTTCCCTTAAGAGCACACAGAGATCACAGTCAGTCTGGGGCTGTTTTCTCCCTTTCTCTCCAGATCCCCAGTAAGACTCCCCACTAGCACAGCTATAGAGTGGGGTCCTTAGCCAGGGTCCCAACCAAGTCCTCCTATCACTCTCTCTCTGTCCAACTATTGATTCGTGTCCCTGCCCAAGTAGCTGGCACACACACACACACACACACACACACACACACACACACACACACACACACACACACACACACACACACTTTGAGATATGATTTATATACAACCACACAGACACTCCTGGGGAAGGCTGGCACAGGTTCACTAGCTGTGCCCCTTCTGGCCAGGCTATAAGGTAGTAATCACTGCCACCAGGACCCATACTTATCAGCTATTAAAAAGGCCCTTACCAAAGGGTGTCCAATTATTACTGTGCAATATTATTATCCAAATGGTAAGTGTGACTGAGCAGCAAGGCTTATTTGGAGTGCCTTTGTACAGTATCACTATATACATGCAATGTACTCTAGAGCTTAAATTATCTCTACACAAAACAGCCATAGTTGAAAGGTTTAAAAATATTTAATAATAAATAATAAAACACAAGACAATACTTCTTACTACACAGTGCTAGTCAAGAGTTCAGACACAGGCAAATGCTCAAAATAATAATGTAGAATAGTTCTGACATCAGTACAGAAAACAACTAGTCTAATCTTCCTATTTCCTAGCTATTTATAAGAGAGATACTAAAGTCTAAGATCCTACTTAGATACAGAGCACAGGCAGAGTGCTGGTGAGTTGGATGCCCTGAAGAGAAATGCAAAATGCTCTCTCTCTGTCTCTGAGAAAGTCTTTTAAATTGATAATACATCCTGCCAACTCATTTTAGATTACATCATTCTTAACAATTCTCTGGTTTCCCAGGCTAACCAAAACTCTGCATAAACATTTCTTAGTAACTTTGCAACTGGTCAGGAAACTACAGCAATTAAAGACATTGTATATGTAAAATATAGCAATTAACTCTAGTCGCAAAATGATAGAATCTGCTGGATCAGACACCACGGCTCCGAGCTCTGAGATCAAAACAGTCATAAAATGCTTGACTTATCAGCTTTCTTACAGCAGAGTACACAGTTGTTACATTTTTGCAGTTCAACATCCAATACAATCCTTACACATTTAAGAGAACAAGCCTGTGGCTTATATTAATATTTACAAATGACAGAATTATCTACAAAATTCTATCTAGCTAGGCTGGCAGCCTTCACATATCTCCCCCCCCCCGTAGAACTCAAGCTAGTTTTTCAAGTGACCCTTGAGAAATGATGCTTGAGAGGGTTAGGTCTGTCTGAGTATACCTTACCCCATTCCCTGTCTTGAGAGCCCATCTGCATTGGCATTGCTACTCCCACTGCAGTGCTTCACTGACATATATGCTTGCAACCCTAGGATCTATCTTAGCAACTTGGTATTTTGCTGGCTGGCTGTGTTTATCCATGTTACGGGATTGTGATCTGTCATTACAGTGAATTTCCTTCCATACAGATAAGGCCGAAGTTTCTGCAGTGCCCACACTATGGCTAGACATTTCTTTTCTACAGCTGCATAGCACTCCTCCCTGGGTTGGAGCCTATGACTGAGATAAACCACTGTGTGCTGTTCTACCTCTGTAGAAATCTGGCTAAGTACAGCCCCCACCCCATGGTTTGAAGCATCCACCTGCACAACAAAATATTTGCTGTAATCTGGACTGGCTAACACGAGGGGGTCCTCCCAAAGCTTCTTTAAGCTTCTGGAATGTCTGCTCACATGCTGTTGTCCACAGTACCTTATCCGGCCTATTCTTCCTTGTCAGGTCTGTGAGGAGAGCTGCTATGGTACTATAACTGGGGACGAACTTTCTGTAGTACCCTGCTGTCCCTAAGAATGCCCTCACCTGCTTTTTGGTAATGGATGCAGGTCATGCCTGAATGGTTTCCACTTTGGCAGGTTCTGGCCTGATCTTACCACTCCCCACTCTGTCCCATGTAGGAGACCTCTGCCATACCCACCTGACATTTGCTCAGCTTAATGGTCAACCCTGCCCTCTGTAGTCTACGCAGCACCTCCCTGACATGTTGAAGGCGCTCTTGCCAGGAATGCCTGTAATCTACCAGCCTCTGGAAAGTCATTGGGGCATTTTTCATCCCAAAGGGCATCTTTGTGAACTCCTACAAGACAAAAGGAATTACAAAGGCTGACCTCTCTCTAGCACTGGGAGTCAAGGGCGCCTGCCCGTAACCCTTGGTAAGATCAATGGTGGTAAGATACTTAGCCCCACCCAGCTGCTGTAGGGCCTCATCTGTCCTAGGCATGGGGTAAGCATCTGACTCTGTGTAACTATTTAATTTCCTGTAGTCCACACACAACCTGGTGCTGGCATCCTTCTTTGGCACCAGCACCACTGGGGAGGCCCAGGGACTGTTGGACTCTTGAATTACCCCTAGTTCCAACATCTCCTTTACCTCCTCCTTCTGAGTCTGTTTGACGTTCTTAGGCATCCTATAAGGGGTCTACATAATAGGCCTTTGGGGTCCTGTATCCAGCTGGTGCTGCACCAGGTGGGTGCACCCTGGTTTCCCAATGAACGTGTCCCCAAACTCCTGTAACACTGCTTGGATTTCTCGAACCTGGGTAGGAGACAGCTGCTGGGGTATTGCTACCCCTTCCACTGAGGTGTCAGTCTGAGCTTCACTGGGATCAGTCATCAGATCTCCTTCAGCCTCCTCCTGCAAGCCACTGCAAATACTCAGCACAAGGGCTTCCCTATCACGGTAAGCTTTCATCATGTTAACATGGTACAATTTGTGCCCCTGCCTCATGCCTAGCAGTTCCACCATGTAGTTAATATCACTTCCCTTTCTTACCACCTTGTAGGGTCCCTCCCAAGTTGCTTGCAGCTTGTTGTGTCTGACAGGAATGAGAACCATTACCTGCTGCCCTACAGCATACTCTATACCTTGAGCATTCTTGTCATACCATACCTTTTTCTGTTGTTGGGCCAAGCCCATGAGTTCTCTGAGCCTTGTCCTGAGGTTTAGGACATATGCCACAACCAACTCCTTGTGAGGTTCACACTCACCTTCCCACTCATCACAAATTAAATGTAGAGGTCCTCTTACCCTTGCCCATACAGCAACTCAAAGGATGAAAAACCTGTGGATTCAAGGGAACCTTTCTGTAACCAAACAACAGATGGGGCAAATATTTGTTCCACTCCCTCTTAAACTGGTCTGCAAATGCCCATAGCATGGACTTGATTGTAGACTTTAACCTCTCAACCAGACCATTAGCCTGGGGATGGTAGGGGGTGGTCTTCAGGTGCTTCAACCCACAGTACTTCCACAGACAAGCCAGCAGGTCTGATATGAAATTGGCACCTCTTGTCAGTCAGTATTTCTTTTCGGAAACCTATCCTGTTATAAATCTTTAACAAAGCATTTGCCACATTTTCTGCCTCAAAGGAGGACAAAGCCACTGCCTCAAGGTATATTGTAGCATAATCTACAACTACTATGATATACTTTTTCCCTGTGGAACTTGGGGTACTCAGAGGCCCCAAATATCCATATCTACCCTCTGAAATGGCTCCTCAATCACAAGCAAAGGCATCGAAGGAGCTCTTACCTTGTCTCCTGCCTTGCCTACTTTTTGGCACTGCTCACAGGTCCAGCAGTACCCTGTTACATCTCTGGAAATTCCAGGCCAATAAAAGTTCTGCATACGTCTCTTTGTACGTTTTATGCCCATATGACCTTCAAAGGGAATATCATGGGCTATGGCTAGAAGCACCAGACAGTAGGCTCTAGGCACTACCAACTCCTGTATTCTCTCACCTTCTAGCCCTCCCTCAGGGGTCCACTCTCTATACAGTAACCCTTTGTCCCAGTATACAGATTCCCCCTTCCCTTGAGAATTGGTTGCCTCAGTAGTTACTTGCTTCAGGCCTTGCAATGTAGGATCTGAGAGCTGAGCCAGTCTCAACTCTCTTTGTGTAACCCTTCCCAGCTCCCCTTCCACAGGAAGCTTGGCATTCTGACAGAGGTGCCTCACTGTCAGCCTGGGTACTACTACCCACCTCTACCTTTGCAGTCACGCTGTCCAAGGGAACATCAGTACCAACAAGCAGATGTGACTCACCTTCAGTTTCACTGCTACAGAGTAGCTCTCTCCCTGAAGTAACCACCTCACCAGTCCTGGCTGCAAGTATGCAGTCTGTCTGGGTCTTCCCCAGGCTACCAGACCCACATGCTTGTCTTGAAGCCTGACTGCGTGTAACTGCATAAGCACATGGTACTGCCTCATAAATATCCTTCCCTATCAGGACATCTGCAGGATGGTAGTTTGGTACCCCTGTTGTCTCAAGACAACCTATTATTGGCATTTTGTCTTTCCCACCTACTGGCTCTCACCTTTTGTTCCCCACCTTGCCTCCATGATCATCTGTATGCCACATGGCCCCACGGGTTGAATTCAAGACATTTAACCCTAGGTCCTGGACATGTACCTGGATTAGTGGCTTCCCCTGTTATAGGCAGATTCTGTTGGGGCAGTCTGGGCTGCCCACCATGGGTTCCTTTAGATCCATGAGCAGTACTGGGGGTCCCTTTCCTGTGCAGGGTGCCCTGCTTGCTAGGTATAAGTCTCCCTTCTTCCCCTACTCATCTGAGGTAGTACATTGTCTATCAGCTAACCAGATGCTCATGCCCTCAGCTAACCAGATGCTCATGCCCTCAGGCTAAGTGCTAAGGGCTTGATCCTTCACCAAAAGGATAGCCATCCCTTCAAAAGTGGTGACCTAACATCCACTCACCCACCTATGAAAATAAGTGCTCAGTTCAGCAACATATTCACACACACTTTCATCTGCCTTGCATCTATGCTCACGAAACTTTTTCCTATAAGTTTCAGGTGTTAGCCTCAAAAATTTTAACAAACAGTTCTTAACAGGAGTGTAATTAAAACAGTCAATGTCAGATATTTTGGACAAAATAGTTATAGCTTTACCATGGCATAAGGGGATCAGGAACCGTACCTAGAGCCTTTGGTCAACATCATACTGTTTACATACCCTCTCAAACATATGAATGAAGCTATCAAAATTATCCCCCTCCTGTAAACTGTGGAAGAAATTTACTGACCTTTTGTGCTTCTGGGGTCCAGTTACTCCCTTCCCCATTACCTCCATGACTCTGGCAAAGAGTCAGCATCTCCTTTTCATTCCTTCTCCTCACCTTCTACATGTAGCAGTTTCTCATTCTCCTCAGCCTATAGACATCTCAATCTCTCTGCTGCTTCAGTTTCCAAATGCCTGGCCTCCAACTCAAGTCTCTTTCACTCCAGATGGATTTTTACATCCTCTGAAGAAAGGCTGTGCTGCCAATTCTCTGAGTGTTGTACATCTCCACAGCCAGTCTGATCGCCCTCCTGATTGCAGCTTTGGTCACAGCTGCATCAGAAAACAGCAATCATGTCTGCCTTAGTCAGGTTTCCATGCACCAGTACCTTAGCCTGGCACATCTCAGCCAACTGGCTCCTTGACAGCTTGCCATACTCATCTGCTGACATGCTTGCCTGCTCTCCCTGACTAACTAAGCTAAAAAATGAAATAAAGCAGTTGTGGTCTGAACTCCTGAATATTTACTGCGTGGCTGATTTAGAGTACAAAAACACCTTCAGTGATCACTGTACACAAGATACAGGAATTCACTATCCACACCACTTACAAGCCAATTGCCGTCCAATTAATATGTGGTGTGGATATCCCACCACTGCCAAACAATTAATATGTGACGCCCGTGCACTGGTCCAGTAATCAAGGAGCCTCAATCCTCACCACTAACGCCAGTGGGGGCGTCCATATTGGGAAGGATAACAAATACACACACAGTAAAGTACAATTTCCCTTAAGACCACACAGAAATCACAGTCAGTCTAGGGCTGGTTTCTCCCTTTCTCTCCAGATCCCCAGTAAGACCCCCCACTAGCACAGCTATAGAATGGGGTCCTTAGCCAGGGTCCCAAGCCAAGTCCTCCTAGCACTCTCTCTGTCCAACCAGTGCTTCGTGTCCCTGCCAAGTAGCTGACACACACACACGCACACACACACACTTTGAGATAAGATTTATATACAACCACACAGACACTCCTGGGGAAGGCTGGCACAGGTTCACTAGCTGTGCCCCTTCTGCCCAGGTTATAAGGTAGTAATTACTGCCACCAGCACCCTTACTTTTCAGCTACTAAAAAGGCCCTTACCAAGGGGTGTCTAATTATTACTGCGTAATATTATTATCCAAATGGTAAGTGTGTCTGAGCAGCAAGGCTTATTTGGAGTGGCTTTGTACAGTATCACTATATACTTGCAGTGTATTCTAGAGATTAAATTATCTCTGCACAAAACAGCCTATTCTAGAGATTAAATTATCTCTGCACAAAACAGCCACAGTTGAAAGTTTAAAAATATTTAATAATAAGTAATAAAACACAAGACAATACTTCTTACTACACAGTGCTAGTCGAGAGTTCAGACACAGGAAAATGCTCAAAATAATATTGTAGAATAGTTCTGACATCAATACAGAAAACAACTAGTCTAATCTTCCTATTTTATTGCTATTTCTAAGAGAGACACTAAAGTCTAAGATCCTACTTAGATACAGAGTACAGGCAAAGTGCTGGTGAGTTGGATGTTCTGAAGACAAATACAAAATGCTCTCAATCTGTCTCTGAGAAAGTCCTTTAAATTGATAATACATCCTGCTAACTCATTTTAGATTACATCATTCTTAACAATTCTCTGGCTTCCCAGGCTAACAGAAACTCTACATTAACATTTCTTAGTAAGCTTGCAACTGGTCAGGAAACTACAGCAGTTAAGACATTGTATATGTAAAATTTAGCAATTAACTGTAGTCTCAAAACAATAGAAAGAATCTGCTGGTTCAGACACCACGGCTCCAAACTCAAAGCAGTCATAAAATGCTTGACTTAGCTTTCATACAGTAGAGTGCACTGTTACATTTTTGCATTTCAACACCCAGTACAGTCTTTACACATTTAAGAGAATAAGGCTGTGGCTTATATTAATATTTACAAATGACAGAATTATCTACAAATTTTGTCTAGGTAGGCTGGCAGCCTTCACATATCTTCACAGGCTGTTTAGCAAGTGTGCTGAAAATGAAGTCTGTTAATTCATTTTAATTCCAAAAAATGTACTTAAATGTGTAACTAGATTTTACATGTTGCAGTGCTGGTGGATGAATTCTTGTCTGCAAATGTATATTTGTGTTTATTATTGATTTTTTTGTCTTATTCACTGCTAATCAATTAGTAATGATTATGTAATGATAGGGGACAGGTTTGTATATAAAATCACTGTGGGTGACAGTGCTTTTATCCCTAATGAAATCCCATTATTGTTTTAGGGACAAAAGCACTTATATTGTGCAAATTTATGGTTAATAAATCAAGTTGGTGTTTCTAAAGCTCATTATTGCTATTATTAATGTGCTTGGTTGCCATTTGTAATTTTAGATATCTTGGTTGGTAGGTGCTGTTCCTTTGGTCAGGCTGGTGTATGTTTTTGCAGATGTTTTACCCTAATCTGGTTACTGAATTGGAAGTAATCACAAGATAAGAAAAAAAAATTGTGTTTTGCAGCACAAAAGGGATGGAGTAGACACTGGACACCAAGTGTACGCTCTGTAGCATTTCGTAAAGACACTAAAAAGATTCAAACCCCGCATCCTCACATCTCAGACAAAGCCCTCTGCCCAATTTCCGTATTTCAGGGATGATAGCAAAATATTGTTTAGTGTGTTAAAAAATATATAAAGTGAAAAGGGGGAAAGATTTCAAACCTTGCAACTTCTGTAGAGAAAGCTGGTGCATTAATCACTATGTTAACTAATCCATTAGTGTAGTTAGGGTGCTTCTACATACCAGGAATTATAAAGTTCTAATGTCTGGCATGATCCATTGCTTGCAACATTATGCATGTCACAAGGGACAGTGGGAGGAAGTTTCAATACAAAGTTGTGAGGAACACTAGACAACACCAGAGACTTTATTTAAGCTATTACTGGGACTCACTTAAAATGTTAATGAAGCAAGTGTTTCAGCATCCAATGTGCGGACCGTAACAAGAATGAAAATCTAACATCTGGCAGTGTAGACTGACTATAGTGATCTGTGATTTATGAGGGTATGGACAAATATATTAAAAGAGTTATCATGGATGTTGTAATAACTCAGACAAGTAAAAAGTATGTGGTGTGTGTGTGTGTGTGTGTGTGTGTGTGTGTGTGTGTGTGTGTGTGTGTGTGTGTCTGTGAATGAGTCTGTTTGAATGTGTGTGTATGGTGAATGAGGGGTGTGCCTGTGCCATTGCTGTATATGGGTCACCAGTGATTACCACAGGAAAGTGCTGATCTGCACACTGTAGTTAATGATGGTTCAGAGATATGCAGTTTAGCTAATACCGAGGTCTTACTTCATTGCAACTAGTGTGTCTCTGAATCGGAAACTACCACACCATGTAAACATGCCCTTTTTATTGTAGCCCTTACTGCAAGCAATAGAGCTCTTTCTGAATCCTTAGCCATATTTCTGAAATTGTCAGAATGCTGAGTATTTTGAACGAAGTCCATGAGTAAAGTAAGCCTCACTTGTTTATAGGACAAGCGTATTATTTGTGTTTCTGGTGTCACTACACATCACAACCTTGTAGAGGACAGAACTGGGACCCTCTCATGAGCTAGTTAATCAGTTGCTAAAGAAGATGCTGCATTTTTACTCACCTATCGAGAACCTTTCTTCTCCTTTTGATTCATAAATTCAAGTTCCATACTGGACTATCTCCCATTTAAATGTCTGGTTTGCTGGCTAGGTGCTAACTTTTGTTGGTCATAACTTCTGCTTGCAGACTTTTTCTGTTTGGAACCCTATTTAGCTGCTCGCAAGGATTAAGTGATTCTTCAGGACTGTCCTATGTTTAATCCAAAAAGTGGATTTCATAATGCCCCTAAGTTAGTCCATGAATCTCTGTATTTTCTTTGTGACGGCAGAATCCTAGAGAGAGGGAATCAGTAGAAAAAAGATAAGTATATTATTACTAAGACTTCTTTGGCATCTTGGTGCTTCAGAACTGTGCCTTCTTGTCTCTTGTCATAGGGATTATCCTGGCCTTTTCCTCATTAATTATTTATTTATTTGGACATTTGTTAACCGGGTTGGTCCAGCTGAGCCGTATAACCCTTTCTCAGTGGAGACCCGAGGAGAAAATCTCCAGTTGACAGAAGTAATGACATTCTATGATGAAATTTTATACATGGATCAGAAAAATAAAAGTTTTAAACAATAGTATACAATACTGAGAATATGAACAAGCTAGTAATATACAGCAATAATGTACGTGAACCAAAAGAACAAAAAGTACCAAGAAATACAGGTTTTGATAAACAGTGTTGAGTAACAAAGTAACTGGGGAATACAACCTCAGGGTAGGACAGAGTGGAAGTTTTTTTTTTTTTTTTTTGCAAAAAAGATACGTTACACAAAGAGAGAGAGAACAGATTCAGTAAGGATGTTATTTATAAGGTAGCTTAATTGAAAGTAAGTGGGTTACCTATAGAACAGTGAGAGTGGAAATGTAAGTTAAGGGCTAGTAAATCAAGGGCAAGATTTTGAGCTCAGGAAGTAGTTTTTGACTTTAGTTTTGAAGAGGTTGGTACTTTGAATGCTGCAGATGTCAGGGGGAAGCCTATTCCAGGCTTGGGACATTGAGTTTCTGTATAAGAGTTTGCCAATATTTAAGTTTGGTTTATAAAAGTGTAGAAGGTTCTGGTCAGAGTTACGGAAGAATGTTTCTATAGCAGTGTGTGTGTGAACTGGAGCTGGGATAGGAGGAGAAGCTGGGGAAAGTCAAGCCATTGAGGTTTGTTCAGGGCATGGCAGTGATGAGATTTGTGTGTTTGGTTACTGCCGAATCTTGGCTATATTGTTGTATGTTTGTTCGAGTTTGGTAAGTAGGGATGACTGAAGGTGGGTCAGGATAGGAGAGGCATAGAGAAGGTGTGGAAGGAGAAAGGCTTGAGCAAGAGTGTGCTTGGAGTTGGGAGCTAGGAATTTCTTATTTCTATAGAGCAGACCCAATTTCTGCTTAATGTTTAATGTTAATTTAATTTAGTGTTACTCTTTGGGATTCTTTCCAAAAATTAACCACAGCAGAAGGTAATTTTGCACATATGGGTTATATTTGATCACTGAGGTCTTCTGCAGTGATTGTGTATTATCCTCCATCTGTGAATCGCTATCCCTATATCTTGTAAAGGAATGTATTTTATTAATTCTTGTATGCTGTATTTTTGGTTTCCTGTCTCGTAGGTTGTGCTTTAATCTCTGGTTAGGCATCAAAATGAGTCATGTAGAATGTGATTGCAACCTTTAAGCCTGACATGCAACATCATGGCTTGCTGTAGCAGGAGATGCAGTCATCCTTTGCACTGAAAATAAGATATATTTCAGAAACTGTAACAGAAATTGGAATCACACGTTTTCCAGAGCAGAAGGCTTCCCTGCTGATCAGCTGACATGATGCATGTAATGTATTATATTGTTTATAAGCACAAATCTTAGTATTAGATCTGCACTGTGGTGTAACTAGCTCAAGTTCTGACCAGGCCATACGATCTACTGAAAGCATAGCAGCAGTCACTCCTAGTGAATGTAGATGGAAAGCTACAATACTTATAGGCAAGACACTGATGCTGACTGCACATTTGTTCTCACTTCAACTAGTAATTGACATCTGCTTTATTTTGTGGCTTTGCTGTAAAATGATTCTTGTTATATTTCAGGGTGGTTGACAAACACAGTCAAGCATAACAGCTTGACTGATTAAAAAATGTGTCTGGCAATTCAGAATAGAGGGATCTGTCAACGACTACTCATACCCAAGCAAAATTATTTGTGTTTGGAAAAATCTAGTGCCATGCAAAAGTTATTCTAATTAGTATAAATTAAAATGCAGAATATACATTTCAAGTGTTTCTACAAAGATTAACCATTACACTCTGCTCATTGATAAATCTTCTCTGACATCAAAAGCAACCTGACAAATAACTTGATTCATTATGTTAAAACCTTTTTTTTCTTTTGACTAGAGTATTGCTGTGGATCTCAAACATTCCGAGGGGGCCAAAGTGATTTATGATGTGAGTATTTATTTGTGCTTTACTGATTTTTTTTTTTTTTATCAGTTATTTGGTTACAATTTTATAGTCATTTCTGTGAGGAAACTGTACTAACCTAAATACAACAAAAGAAATGCAGTGCAGCTGTCATTTCATTAAAACAAGCAGCAGAGTTATAAAAAAAACAGAAAGAGCAATGCAGATCACGCACTTCTTCTTCTGCAAATAAAACTGTTCTCAAGAAGACAACCACAGATAACAGAACATTGCTCTTTTTTTCTGATTTTGCCATTTCTCCCAAAGTTTATTGCCATAATTAGACAGGAATTTCATCCAGAGCTGAGCGACTGTTTACATAGGAAGCTTACATTTGTAATTTCTGAATGAAACAAGGAATAATAACTTGGGACTTTAGGTTCAGATTGTAGCTTCTTAGATTTCAGTTAGTCATTCACTTCTGAAGTGTGCAGAGGACCTTTGGAATGAGAGCCCATGCCTAGAATTCCTGGTCTGAGAATCTCCTTCAACTCTAAATACTCTATAAAGTTAGATGCAAAATTGTAGTGGGCTCACCTGGCACCCAGTTTCCTATTCACCCAGTCCTGACTCCTGATATAGTGCCCCAGATCGTCTTACTTAATATAGCCAATATGCATAAAAAAACAAGCAAAGTACCTGGATAAATCCGGTGCAAGACACACAAATAGATAAACTCCAAGAAACACAGCAAAACACCAGAACACACAGACTCAGGGTGACGTTTTTAATTAGAAATGGTAAGCGGTTTCACGATAAAAATCACTTCATCAGACTGCCATTACCAAAATGAATCAAATAGATATAACAAACAACAACCTATCAGCTTAGACCAGTTACTAATAACCAATAAAATCATTCAACAAAACTAATAACCAATAAAATCATTCAACAAATTAAGATACCTATATAATTTAAAACTTTAAAAAAAGGATGAAAACAGTACCTATTACAACAATAACAAAACACTATACATGCTAATGTTTCAATTTATGTGCTCGAAGGAATGGTTTCAATGTAACAGCATCATTGATCCCTGGTGATTTGTCAGCTCCAAAGTGAAGAATCCATTTCTGTTCAGCTGACTCAATCCTATTCTTTATATCACCCCCTCGAATATTTTCAGTAACTATTCTAGCACGAAAAATCTAAACATATGTTGTGACCAATTATTCATAACATGTTTCACCAAGGCACTGCTCTCTTTCCCATTCCTGATGTCCCTAACATGTTCTAAAATACGCTCTTTAAAACAGCGGTTGGTCTTCCCAACATAATACACGTGGCATAACACACAGTATCTAAAGTAAACTACATTGCGGGTTTTACAATCAGCATAAAACTTACACTCAATCAGAAAACCCTCCTCAGGATGTCTATAACTAAACCCTGTATGGATACGGCTACAGGCAGAGCATCCTCTGCATGAATAAGTCCCAAGTCTCTGTGAATCTACAGATGTACACATTTATAGGGTCTATAGCAAAGTTGTCTCTTTAATGACAAATTGTGCTAACAGCTATGCCAACCCAGCTCTGGCTCAGTGGGAAGAAACACTGGTGTTATGCAATAATGATTTTTCTAAGAACGGTTTTCTGATTGAGTGTAAGTATTGAAAACATTGTTGTTATATGTACTATTTTAATTCTTATTTTAAAGTTTAAAATTATATATGTATCTTAATTTGTTGAATGATTTTATTAGTTATTAGTAATTGGTCTAAGCTGATAGGTTGTTGGTTGTTATATCTGTTTGATTCATTTTGGTAATGGCAGTCTGATGAAGAGATTTTATCGTGAAAGCACTTTTACATTTTTTTTTTTACATTTTACATTTGTTGACCGGGCTAGTCTAACTGGATGCAAGTCCATTTTCAGTAGAGGCCCAGGGAGAAAAGCTCCAAGCATAAACAGTAAAACACAAGTTAACAGTATGTAACAATATATAACTAGGCCATGTAAGAAAACAGTACAGTGGTAGCATTGGTTAAAAGCAAATATATAGTAATGTAATTATAGAATATAGACATTATGCTAAAAGTTTATTTTTAAGTAAAGAATGGCAGCTGTACTAAACACAAAGTGGGTATGTGCACAACAGAGTAAAGTCCTTATAATGTTTCCTCTTACTATGAAAAAAAAAGAGGCATGATTAGGAGGCCTAGGTTAGAGGCCTAAGATAGAGGGGTGGGGAAAAGGGTATGAGTAGGAGGGGAAATAGACTTCAGTCTGGGTTAGCACAGGGACAAAGCCACTGAGTTTTAAGATGTTCTTTAATATGTTTTTTGAATAGAGAAGTAGAAGGTAGGTTAGATATTTCAGGAGGGAGCTGATTCCAGTTTTTACCTGAAGTGTTTGTGAAAAGTGAGTCACCAGCTTTATTATTAGATTTAATCAAGGAGACCAGGAGTTTATTAGCAGAACGTAGGGTAGCTAGATTTTTGTATGGTGAAATCAGATTAGTGAGGATAAGGGTATTATTGGGGTGGTGTAGGATCTTTTGAGTGATAAGTAACTGCTGATAGAGTATGTGGTTCTGCAATTCTAGCCATCCTAGTTGTTTGAGGTTAAGACAGTGGTGAGTTTTAAAGGGTGTACATGTAATGAATCTAGCTATGCTATTATAACAGGTAGAAAGTTTGGAGATGTTATTCTTAGATAGGTTAGTATATATAGCAGAGGCATAGAAAAGGGTAGAAATGAGGTGGGTCTGGGCAATAGTTTTCCTGGCTATGGGGGTAAGGAAGGGCTTGATTCTATAGAGAGTACCAAGTTTTTTGTTAACAGATTTTATGGTGGCTTTGATATGGTGATCATAGTTAAGACGATTGTCAATTGTAACCCCTAGAAGGTGGGTGGTAGTATCTGGGGTAATGTTAGTAGCATTGTTAGAGGTTATAGAGAAGAATGGTGTGGAAGATTTTTGAGTTGGGGTAAAAAGCAGTAATTTTGTTATTTTTGGGATTAAGGAGGAGGCAATGTTTCATAAACCAGTTTTCCACATTTTGGAACACGGTTTGGGTGAGGGACTGGAGGGTGGCTATGTTCTTAGCAGTACAGATTAAGGTCGAGTCATCTGCATATTGAATGCAGGTGGCTTGAGGTATGTTCAAGTGTAGGTCATTAATAAATAAGGAAAAAAGAAGGGGACCTAAGATAGAGCCTTGTGGGACTCCAATATTTACTGGGAGTAATGAAGACAGATTGTTATCCCAAAGCACTGCTTGCTGTCTGTTTTGAAGATAACACCTGAACCATTGTAATGCTTGTGGATCAAGAGAATGGTATTTTAGTTTGTCTAGAAGTAAGTTATGGTTAACCATATCAAAGGCTTTTGACAGGTCAATAAATAGTGCAGAGGAAAAGGAGTTATTGTTACGATTTTTATTTATAGAGTCAGTGAAGGATAAAAGGGCAGTCGTTGTGCTGTGGAATGGTCTAAAGCCATGTTGGCAGTTGGCTAGTCGGTTATTTTGTAGAAGGTGGTTGAGTAGTTGTTTATGAATACATTTTTCCATTATTTTAGCTAATGGGGAGAGTAAGGCAATAGGGCGAAAGTTTGAAAGCTCTATAGAAGATCACCTTTGTGTAGTGGGATAATGTGAGATACTTTCCAAATGGTAGGGATTTTGCCTTCAGAGATAGTTCTGTTAATGAGTATAGATATGGGCTAATGAATAGCTTTTGCGGCAATTTGTAGGTATTCAGATGGGAGTCGGTCTGCAGATGGGATGCAGGGTTTAAGATTTTTAAGCAGTTTAAGAATAAGAGATGTAGGAATAGGTTGTATATGAAAGGTAGGAGATGTTGTCTTGGTGGTGTGTGGTGGGGAAGCAGTAGGTGGGGGCTATTAACGGTAGGTATGTTCAAATCTTGCATTTTAGTATATTGTTTTAGAAGAAATACCTTATATGTATATACTGTAGAACATAAACTTAGTAGAGATACCTGTCTTAGTATTTCTAATTAAAAACGTTACCTTGAGGCTGTGTGTTCCGGTGTTTTGCAGTGTTTCTTGGAGTTGCCAATGCATATCTTTCAGCTCTTTATAAACAGAAAAAAAAAGAAGTTTAAGCTGTAGCAAGCCCATCAGCTTGCTACATGAAGTGCCTTTTTCTACTAGCATTTTGCTACAGGATAAAGAAAAGCCAGGAGATTGGGATCCGAGGTGTTGGTTATAAAAAAAGAAAAGTACAAATTTGTTATGTTCCATGGGTTTGGTAGAATGGGGGAACCCTAGATAGAGAGTGGGAGACATGGATGGCAACTGGAAGTTTTTAGTAAATCAGGTCCGACTTGGGAAGTACTTTTGCACAAGGAGTCATGATGCCTGGAAACAGTGTGCCATAGACAGTGGTACATTGTAGTCCACTGCAGAGGTTCATAGATTTCTAGAACTAAAGTAGAAGGGTTGGGTCAAGGATGGGAAAAGCTGCTTCAGCTGCTGCATACTGCAGTTTGATCTACAAGCCATAGGTTGATTTCACCGTTAATAGCTTTGTATGTTCAAATCTTGCATTTTAGTATATTGTTTTAGAAGAAATACCTTATATGTATATACTGTAGAACATAAAATTAGTAGAGATACGTGTCTTAGAAAACAATGTTGTTTATTACACAGAAGAACTTAAAAATGCAGACTGTCCTCAAATAGAAGTCTTAGGGTTGATAACAAGTTCACAGCAAGTTCCTTCAGAACAAACTTGCATAGTTGGGTTGCAATCCCTTTGGTGTGTCTCTCATTATATCAGCTTCTTAGTAGTTATGTCTTATGAATTCCTATAATTGGAATCATTTCCAGCTTCCACCTCTTGCCTTCTTCTAGTTTCCCTTCACTTTCATATCTCTTGAAGAACTACTGCTATGGACATCAAACCCCCCCTTCTATAAGATCAAACAGTACTTTGCAAGGACTTTGCTCAGCCCTCTACATATATGCCTTTAATTGCTTCTTTAACTAAACCTGCACTGGCTAATACAGCAAAGTTTCTCTCTGTTCTTAAAGAAATATGCTGACTATAGTAAAGAAACATTTCTACTTAAACAATGTTCTATTTACAACAAATTCACTGTAATGGTTTTATTAAACACCTATAAACTCAAGCTGTTACAATATATGCAAACATAGATAAATGTATGTATGTATATATATATATATATATATATATATATATATATATGTATACATATATATATATATATATATATATATATATATATATATATATGTATATATATATATATATATATATATATATAAACAGATAGTATATGCTGTAACCAGTAACCAATAACTAAAAAGGGGGATATGTAAAGTAATCCAACCTGATGGTAACAAACAAAAACTTTGTACTCTGGTTTTGATGAAGTCTTGAGTTACAGATGAAAGTGCCAAACTAAAGCTGAATAAAAGTTTTTTGTCTGATACTATTTGGCTGGATTACTTTGCAAATACCCTGTGGTGCACTGTTCCTTTCTGATACATCCGTATATCTATCACTTTCATTAAACAGGAAAAATAGTGAAATTACCATACTTAACACCACCATGGTGACATAAGTAACTGAAAGGAAATAAAACCCTAAAAGCTAAAGAAATAAAAGATAAATAATGTTACTTCCGTTTGGATATTTAAATAATTATAAATCAAATGATAGTTTTCAAATAATGTCTTAAAATAGCCTTTTCAAATGTTGAACAGTCATTCATCCATCCTCAACCCCTTTTTCCCATTTTGCACATGGGGTTGAGGTATCACTTCAACAGTGACTATCATCTAGAGCCAAAATTTACACTGCCAGGTGGCTAGCCCTGCTGCATTACATTTGCAGTAAATTAGAAATTAAATATGTAGTTTCTGTAAATCTATTTTATTTTACAGTAGTCTGTAAAACTGTAAACCAGAAGATGTAAATGGCTGTAAACCAACAAATCTAAATGGAAAACTTTTTTAATTTCTTAATAAGTGATGAACTATAACAGTTAGGAAATGAAAGCTAAAAGGCTTAGAATATGTGCTGACTATATTTTGAAATGTTGAATACTGCATGCTTTAACTCAGTGGTGAACCTCTAATTGAATAACACACTTCCTGGTCTGTTGTTTTCAGGCCTTCCCTTTTTATACGTCATCGTACAAATCAGAAATCTAAATTAGCATCAGTGGCCCAACAGGTAGCACACTTACCTTTGGTGCTGGAAGACCATATGGCTGTGGGTTCTATTCCTACTCCAGATGATTAGATTGTTGATACTGCAGTGTACCATTTGGGAGTGCTGCACTCCTGAGTGTACTGCACTTCAGATGAGTTATTAAACTGATATCCCATCTGCTTGAGTTTGTGGTAGTTCAGGTTGATGTAAAAGACCCAACGGCACATATTGGAAAGAGTTTGGGAAGTTCTCCTGATACTCTGACCAA
Source organism: Protopterus annectens (assembly GCF_019279795.1). NCBI lineage: Eukaryota > Metazoa > Chordata > Ceratodontiformes > Protopteridae > Protopterus > Protopterus annectens. Next base: position 358,721,854 of record NC_056731.1, on the reverse strand, counting down.
ATGTCCCCAGTAGTAGAAATATCACCTCAGGCTTTTTGGACTCTTTGCTCTGGTAGGTAAGTAACTTTTAATAGTTCTATAATTTTTATTTAACATTTGTTTACCGGGAAAGCCCGACTTGGAACAAGCCAATTTTCAGCAGAGCCCCATGGAGAAATGGTCCAGCCGCATGTCTTTGTAATGTGGGAGGAAACTGGACCACCGAGAGGAAACCCACATGAATGCAGGGAAGACATGCATACTCCACAGAGAAGGCACCCCAGCCAAGAATCGAACCAGAGAGCCTCTTGCTGTGAGGTGACAGTGCAAACCACCGCACCGCTGTGCCATGACATAAGTTTTAGTTTGTGAGAATCAGGCATGCTGCTTCCAGAACTGAAAATTGTTTTAGTTTGTATTATTATTTCTGAACTTAGAAAAGAAGACAAATTCTAAAACAAGTGTGCTTCTGCTAGACTAATCAGCATTTGCTAACGGCTGATGTCATCAGTGCTGTTCAGACTTTCTGGTCTATAAAACAATGCTGCATTTCTGCAGGACATCATCTATTTTCATTTCTAATTATTTTAAAGCAGTAAGGACTGTACTGATATTTCCAGAGGTGCTATAGGAACACAAATTAAATTGTGGAACTACAGTCTTACAGATTTATGAACAGTTGTTGCAGAGTTTTATTTTTCTGTTCCATGCCAAAAATGTGAGAACACTCATTTACTACAGTTAACTGTTTTAATCATAAAATTGTATTTATTTATTTATTTGTTGGCTGGGATGATCCAACTGAGCGAAACACCATGGAGAAAAGCTTCATAAATCAAGTAACTAGTTGAAACAATATAGTGTTATATAGCAAGGTTAAATTACAATTTCAAGAAAATATGCTTGCTGTATATTTAATATATGAGTGAAAGAAAAAATAAGCTTACAATGCCATACATTAAAGAAATAAGAAGGAGTGGAACATTAAAACTAAATACTAGCAAGTATTTCCAACAGACACCATATAAAATGTTCTTGTTGGTTTGAGAACTAGAAGAGGTAAAGATCAGTTAGCATAGTAGTGTATGATGAAGTAAGTGGTATGCAGAGATTTGAGAGTGTTGCTCGAAGAGTACATACAAACAAAATGGTTAGGAGATAATGTATTAGTAAATAAGGAGGGGGTAACAGAGTGATGTAAAAAAGTATGGAAAAATTATAAGCATGGTAATATATACAGTTATGCATCTGTAGATTCATCTTTAAGGGGTGCTATAAGTTGGATTTAATATATAGCGCAACTTCAGGTTAGAATTTTTTTAACTTGTGAAGAAGGAGGTTCAGATATGTTTCTGCCTTGACTTTGGGAGCGGGGGAGGGTAAAGTTCCATGGCTGTGTTACATGTGAAGCATAAAGAAAATCTGTGTGATGTTTTTTAGATTTTTGGATAAGTAGCAAATTTTGGCAATGCAATGTAAGGCATCCTTCTAACATATTTTATTGATATTTAAATAAAAATAAAACATAAGAAACAATGTGTAAATGAACTTCATGAATACACTAAAAATAATTAACATTTTTAACTACTGTCTCTGGAAATATTTGCTATTATCTATTTTTAATGCTTCACTCCTGTAGTATTTCTCTAATGTATGCCATACATGCTTATTTTTTCTTTGACTCTCATGTTTAACATTCAAGTTACTTACAAAGGGTACTTATATTCAAATTTCGATTAATTGCATCTGTGATGCCCCTGCACTGGGCCAGTAATCAAGGGGCCTCAATCCTCACCACTAGCACCAGTGAGGGTCGTACACATTGGGAAGATGACAAGTACACACACAGTAAAGTACAATTTCCCTTAAGAGCACATAGAGATCACAATCAATCTGGAGCTGGTTTCTGCCTCTTTCTCCAGATCCCCAATAAGACTCCCCCACTGGCACAGCTATACAGTGAAGATCTCAGCCAAGTGGTCACGCCAAAACCTCCAGTACCCTCTCTGTCCAACCAGTGCTTCGTGTCCCTACCCTGCTCAAGTAGCTGAAACACACACACACACACACACACACACACACACACACACACACACACACACACACACACGCACTTTGAGATTTGATTTATATATAAACACACAGACACTCCTGGGGAAGGGAACAGGTTTACTAGCAATGCCCTCTTCTGCCCAGATTATAAGGTAATCGCTGCTATTAACCACAACTTATCAGCTACTCTAAGGCCCCTACAAAGGGTGCCCAAACCTACTGTGTAATGTTACTATTATCCAAACGGTAAGCGTGACCAAGACTTTCAAGGCTATTTAGGAGTGACCTGTACAGTGTCACCAGATATATATGCAAGTACTCTAAGAGATTAAATATCTCTAAACAAACCAGCCACAATTAAAAGTTTTAAGTATATTTAATAATAAATAATAAACAATTAAGACAATAGACAAACAACACAGTAACTACAGAGTTCAGAGCCACAGGAAATATTTTAAAACAACATTGCACAACAATCTCAAATTAATACAGCAAACATCTAAACTAATCTTTACTATATTCCTATCTATATCTAAAAGTTACAGAGCAAGGGAAATGCAGATGAGTGGATGTCCTTCCTAGGTCCAGGACAACATACAACATGCACAGACTTTCTCTGAGAGAGTTCTTAAATTAATAATCAACATTACTGCTGGGTTATCTCAGATGACATCACTCTTTATCACCTGACTTCAGTTCCCAGGCTAAACAGATACTTGGAATTTAACATATCTGCGTCAAAAATACATATCTCTCAGAAGTGTGCAGCTGCTAGGAAGTCATAGAGCAATAAAAACACTTTTACATTTGAAACCTAGTAATTATTTCTGTTTCAAGACAATAGGAAACCTCTAGCTCTAGACATTACTGAGATTTAACACAATCATAACACACTTTACTTTTCAACTATTTTCTTGAAGTTCTGCATGTTAACTCTGTATATTCCAGCTTATACCATTAAAACATACATTTGCAGAGGTATATAGTTTATATACATTTCTTTTCTTTTCCAGTAGGGTACACTGTGGACACATTCTTGAAGCTCAGTACATAACATACAGTTCAACACACACTTCTGCACCAGTTGTTTAATATATACACATAACATATAGTTCTCTTACATTTGTAAGACAATCATATCAATCATATTGATATTCACAAATGACACACTACTATCCACAAAATTCCAGATAGCTGGGCTGCACAAAATTCCAAATAGCTGGGCTGGCAGTGTCACAGCATGATTTTGTTAAAATACTCCGTTTGAATATAGAAGAGATTAATCTCTAAAATATATAAATATCAATATTCTCAGATTTCTCTAATCATTTTGCATTTTTATTTAGTATGTAAAGTGCAGTGATGGTGATTTAGCTCTTACTTTAACAGCATCTCTCTCTCTTTTTTTAGCTTACAAAGAGGACTATATTTAGGAATGCTTGCGAATTTGGATATATATTTTTTCTTCCAATTTCTTATCACCTTTCTAGGTAAAAAAAAAAAAAACTCCAAGTCAATGGGCAGTGTGCTTTCTGTATGCATCTAGTGATTGTAACATTAAATAGCATTTAATATTCAGTTAAATTAAATTTATCCAACTATAAAACACATGCAAATGTCTGACATTTTGACCAACATTCTTTTAAAATAACAGTAGCAGACAATACAGTACTATTCTGATTTTGTTATACTGTTGCATCTCCAGTATCTGGAATATTGTATTCTACACATCTTGCTCTTTTGTAAGGCATAATGAAGTCCTCCGGAAAATACCTCCAAGAAATGGTTTTCCAAAATGAAGAAGCTGGCATTTTAGACATTTGCATGCATTTGTTAAATAGGTAAGCCCATTGCACATATGTGCCTCTTTTCGGGGGGGAGGGGGTGACCTACGAACACTCTGTGGTTAAAAAAGTTGCTCAGAACCACACGGAAGGGAAACTGTGATGCAAGGAATCAAACCTTATACCCTGGGCTACAGGAAGCAGCTCATTAACAGTTTAGAGCCTTAATACTCTACTCTTACTGCCAGAAATTAAAGTATTTTTATATTGGCTTGATGAATATAATCCTTTAAGATTCCTTTGCGTTTGTGCTGATGTGCGTATTTTTTGTGTACACAATTTTAAATCTACCACGTATTGTAAAAACTGAAGTAAAATACTCCATTTGAGTTTTATATGTTTCCTTTTCTCTTTTTGTCATCCTTTGAATGTTTGATGTCATGAGCTATTTAATGTTTTGAATCCATATCCAGTTGTTTGGATCTAAGTCAAAATTACAGATTATGGTTTCTGTGGAAAGAGTTACATGACCTTTCAAGCAATTATATCAAAAATATGAAGTCATTATTGTTAAGTTTTACATTTTACTTAGATACTGAGATTTGATCAAGCTACAAGAAAGTTAAGTTGTCTTTAAGCTTTATATATACAGTGGATATAAAAAGTGTACACACCCCTGTTAAAATGCTAGGTTTTTGTGATATAAAAAATGAGACCACAATAAATAATTTCAAAAATTTTATCACCTTTAATGTGACCTGTAAGCTGTACAATTCAATTGAAAACAAACAAATCTGTTACGGGAAAAATATAAAAAATGTACAATATGCTGGTTGCACAAGTGTGCACACCCTTAAACTAATACTTTGTTGTGTGTGCACACCCTTAAACTGATACTTTGTTGAAGCACCTTTTGATTTAATTAGGATTTTGTGTGCATATGGAGTATGCAAAATAATTTTTTTCACTTGTCTTTCAGCAGTTTTGTCCATTTTTCTAAAAGGATATTGTTTGGTGTTTGATTTGCTGACATTTTGTAAGTAGCTCCTTAAAGAGCATGTAACGTATTTCTGCTTTGATATGTTAACCCAAACCGTGTTTAAATATGGTATATTATGTACTTGCAAACCTTGTTGTCATAGTGAGGAAAGAATTTGCATTTATTCTACAAAATATTTTGCTTAGTAGTACATTAAATTCAGACTGAATTAGAGTTGTATCTCGTCAGTGCCTTCGTATTTACATAGTTGTTTATGTGAGTCAGAACACTATCGACATATGATTCGTATTTACTTTTTCAGCTTGCAGCTGCTAGCGATGTTTTGATCGAAAACTACATCCCTGGGAAATTGGATGAAATGGGCCTGGGCTATAAAGATGTACACAGAAGGGCTCCACATATCATATACTGCTCCATCACAGGTACTGTAGGCTTTAACATTGTTAACAGCTGCTGAAGGGATGCTTTCCTTTATGACTTCTGTTTGTGGTACAAAGTGTTTGCTGAACATTTAATTTCCCAGTGCTATTCATTGATAAATTTAATCAGAAATGTGCAAGATTAGAGTTTCTGTACTTATTTGACAGGAATTCAGCTCCTGCATTTCTTTCTAATGGCATTTGAAATCAGCATCTTAAATCACCAAACTAATAGCTCAAGAAGTTGCAGACTTTGTTTAGATGCTTCATTCTCAGAAAGTGATATGTGCGTGTGATTTTCCTGAACAGGCTTTTCTGTCTCTAGAAATAGACATGCTTGATTCAATAGGTGTTAACATTGAGATCGTTTTGGATAACTTTTTCATAATGCTTAAGCAAATGTTCCTGTATTTCCTGTTTACCACTAGTGGGTTTTCTCGGCTGTCAGTAAAAATAACCTTGATGTCTGTCCTATAGTAATTTAGGAAACGTTCATCTTCTTTCATGTCTTCTTGATGCGGTATGTGTAAAAGCAAGCACAGTACCTTTGTCTCCCAGGAAGCATCATCTGCATTAGTTACTGATCAGGCTGTAACTATATGGAGATGCCAGCAGAAATAAGTCAGAAGAGGAATACAGCTTTCTTTTGTAGTTCCTAATGTTGTAATTTGGAATAACAGCTCAATACCTTAAGTGATTTATATGCTTTAATAAATAATACATACTCCAAAAAGGAGTAACAGCAGTTGAAGCATAATTCATGCCTCAGTAGTTTAAATGCTCCTGAATGAACGGTGCAAGAGATAAGAAATGGAGAAGAGTTCAAGACCAGCTTGGCACTAATAATCACAGGGCAGTGTGTTGCTCTGAAGCATAATGAACCAATTTGGTTTAATCATTGACTACTTAAGATGCTATGCCCCATTTCTTATGCTAAGAATTCTGACTATGAACAGTAGTTTTTAGTACTATAAATATTTTTTATTAGCACATTTTATGGGAAACTCTGCAATATTCATGGTATATCATTTGTAAAGCAGTAAATCTGTGGATTTTGATCATTAGATCAGTGTTGCAGTAGCCTGAGCTATATGGGACATATCCTGTCAAGGATCGGATGACCTGGATACCTCCCACGAGCCCTGACTGCTGTAGTGTATCAGGAGAGCAGACTGAAGACAGTGGTTAGGGCACCAGAATCTCAGAACTCCCTTTCCATTGAAGAGTGCTTTCTAGTGCAGATCTGAGAGATCGGTGGTTGGCTAGCCCTTCACAAAGTTGGGAAGATAAGTACCCCACTGTGGGGTGCATTCCATTTCTCTGTGATAAATATATTTTTCTGTTAGGACTTTTGTGTCTGGGAGTTAGGACAGCTGTCAGGGTGGTTGACAGATTCCTGACATACCTACCTCAAGCTTACCTATTAATCTGGGGGAATACAATGACTCTATAGCCCCACTAACTGCTTGTCAGTTACCTTTTTCAGTTGAATAATGGATCTGGATCCCAGAACCTCAGATACTCTCACTCTTATCCACAAGAAAAGTTATCCAGGAGGCTTTGGTTTCGACTCCGGCTTCATCTTGGCCTTGGATGTTGGTGAGTGCTTCAGCTGTGTCCATATTGGAATCCTCAGACCGTTTGTCAGATTCTTTTGGTCCTTCTAGTGTTTTGGATGTTGCTAAGCACCGAGAGGTAGGCATATCACCTGCAGCCATTCAGCTGTCCTCTTGGAGAATGGGGAACTACTCTTACCAGTATCAGAGAAGGGAGTGGCGTTTTTTCTTACACTGAATCACTCTGAGGAGTCTGATTCCTGGAGAAAGGACTATATTTTGGGATGCTCTTTTTCACTTGGCATCCAGATGAACGAGAAGATTAAACTTCGTTATACCGCTCCTGTGTTTGCTAACGGAGACAGTGGCTTCCCTGGGTTTTGCTGAAGGCTCATTTATACCCTATCAGTCATCACAGTCTGTCTCTTCCAGGGACCCCTTGTCACTCAGACTCTGAATCACATTCTGAGGTACAGGAATTTGATTTTGATTATGCTTTTCAGGTTCCTTCTCCACTAACTGAGGAGTCTGAATCTGAGTAAAGTTTTTCTTCAGAGTCCCCATCTTTTTCTGATGCTGTTACCAGGATTAAGGAGTTGTTTTTTTTCCCAGCGGGAGTTAAAAAATATATCTCAGTCCCAGCAATGATATGATTTGTTACATGTAGATTTCCTATAACCTGCAGCTATTCCCCCTGTTTTACTAGCCTTAGGGGATACCTTTGTTACAGCCCATAGTTTCCTTGCATACCTCTCAACTATACAGATATTTGCAGAGTGTCCAGATTTTTGCCTCATATTTTTGATCTGTTTTTCATAACATTGTGATTTTCTGGCGAATTAGTGGCAAATCATTAAAGATTAAAGATACAAAGTAATGACAGAAATTTGAGTTTCAGAATTCATGCCCTTCAGAAAATTATTGCACAACCTGTCATTCTATCAACTTTTTAAGTTTGTAAGAGTAATATTTAGAAATTCTCCCTATTTTTGGGCCTTTGCCACAGTTTTATTTATGGCTTTGTTCAGATTACTTGCCTTAAGAGGTATGTTTCTGTGACAGTCAGCCAGCAGCTCCTAGAAGATCTAAGAGTCTCAAAAATGTATTTCCTCAAACCCTAGGGGAGACCTTGCAGTGATTTCTTTTTTAAAACCCTTTCATTCCAAACACATTATGACAGCTAACCCTACTCCATCTGACAAATATGGAAGAGCTTTTAATAAATTTGAGAAGAAAGTATATTTTTTCTACCTTGGGGTTCAGAAGAGTGTATTGCCAGACTCAGGTGTCTAAGTTTCTGCTGGCTTCCTTTGACAGTACAAAAATTGCTGATGTTCCTTCATCAGACATGAAGGCAAATCTAAATTATTTACTTTCTTCAGTGTCTCTAAGAAAAACGAAAATATCCAAACCCAGAAAAAGCTGTTGTTGTTGTGTCTTTCGGCTTTTCCCGGTTAGGGATCGCCACAGCGGAACTCCATTCCGCTAATGATTGGCAGTAGATTTTTACAGGCCAAGTTGCCAGCTCTGACATATAACCTTCAACGAAGGTACACTCATTCATGCATGTCTCCACACAGAAGATGCTCTAGCTGAGAATCAAACAGGACAACGTCTTACTGTGAGGCGACAACGCTACCGCAGCACCAACACCGCATTAAACCCAGAAAAAGCTGAATGGAGTAAATAACCAAGAGCACTGCACCAAAAATAAAAATCTAAGTTTTATTCCACCACGATAAGAGTTTAGCCCTTTCGTCAAAAGTACATAAAATTGACTTCTACAGAACTACATGACACACATAATGCTGATTTAAATAGCCTGCCCTACTCAACAATTAGTCAAACGAGAAAGATGTCATTTCCTGTTAAAAAAGTAGGTCATTTCCTGTTAGAAAAAGATATCATTCCATGCTAAAAACGTACCATCCCACTAAAGTAATACAACTGAATTATTGATCCCCCAAAAATAGAGCTTGTGTTAAAAACATTACATAAAAAAGCAGCTTTTAGTTTTAACATAGAACTAATAGAAATGTTATCACTGAGCCCAGGTGGCACAGACGCATTTAACCTTATTTGCCACTTGAGCTCTAAAAATTCAAGAAAATCATTGACAGGTCCACCGCTTTACCCAAGTCGACCTGCTCTAATACAAAAAACTTGAAACAGTGTGTGGGATATAATTTAATATGCTTAAATAAGGTGTTAGTCTCCCTATGTTTGTTAATATCATAACTGTGTTGATAGATCCATTGTCTTAAAGCTCGGACAGTCTTACCCACATAGTAACAGTCGCAACCTGTACAGGATGCAACATATACAACCCCCTTGGTGTAACAATAGTACTTTTTATGTGTAGTGATTTTACCAAAATTCCTAAGTTTAATAAATTCGGCATTAATCACAAAAGAACATTGGGTGCATCTTCCACATTTGAAAGTACTGCCTAGTCCAGATTCCACCTTTTTTCTTTCAACTAAACCTTTGAAAGATGTACACTTTTTGTACACCACCAGGGGTTATTCACCTAGTTTATTAATGATATTCTCATCAATACGAAACATGTTCCAACAATCACAAATGACGCTTTTGATGTCAAAAACATCAGTAGTGAAAGGTAACACTAATGCCCTGCTATAGTTGTTCGTTCTCTCAGTTGCTAGGGGCCTGGTAAGACCCAGAGGGTTGTCCAGTAATGTTCTATAAACCCCATTAGTTCTTTTTTGTTGGACCTCACCTATTATGTCCTTAACAAATTGAGGGGGGTAACCTCTTTTCTGTAACATACCCAGTAGGAGGTCACACTCTCTAAGAAAATCAATATCCTCAGGTACCATTCTGTCGAATCTGACACATTGTAACTTCACAAGGGACTTCTTCTGGTGCAAGGGGTGCCAACTCTCAAAGTGCAAAAGAGAGTTGGAGTACGTGGGTTTCCTATAAAGATGTGAGTTAAATCTCCCCTTGGAATAATCCTTCCTGATGGTCACATTAAGGTAGTTCAAAATTTCATGGTCCTTGGTCATGGTGAACTTCAGAAAAGTGGTGGTGTTGTTAATATAATTAAAAAACTATCCAACTCATCTTCACTACCATGCCAAAATAAGACCAAATCATCAAGGTACCGCCCATACAGTACCCACATGTCCTTGAACTCGGAGTTGACAATATACAGGTCCTCCCACTGGGCAAGTACTATGTTGGCAAATGATGGTGCACAACAGGCACCCATAGCCACCCCTTGCACTTGAATATTTGTCCCTCGAAGGGAATGAAGTTATTGTCCAGAACCATCTACATACAGGATCTGATGGTAAGAATGGTATCATGATTCAATGAGTTCTGCTTACATAAATAATCATAGAACCATTCAATACCTACATCATGGGGTGTTACAGAAAAGAGGTCCCTCACATCAGTGCTGACAAATATAAGACATTTGTTGTACATTTCATGTTTAATCTTGGACAAGAAATCCCATGAGTCATTTTTAGCATGGAATGATATATTTTTCTAACAGGAAATTACATACATTTTTTTTAGCAGGAAATGACATTTTTTTAGCAGGAAATGACATCTTTCTTGTTTGACTAATTGTTGAGTAGGGCAGGCTATTTAAATCAGAATTATGTTCTGAAGAAGTCAATTTTATGTACTTTTGACAAAAGCGCTAAACTCTTATTGTGGTGGAATAAAACTGTTGGATTTTTATTTTTGGTGCAGTGCTCTTGGTTATTTACTCCATTCAGCTTTTTCTGCAGTGTCTCTGGTATCTAAGCATTTTCTAAAATGTTCTTATGATACTGCTGATGCTGTTTCTAATGCAGCTGTCACTTGTTCAGTGATGAGAAGATTTGCCTGGCTAAATTCCCAGAATCTAGCAGAGAATGTTAAAGATTAGCTACTGAAACCTCCCCTGGATAAGGGGGGTATTACCTGGTCCTTCCTCTGCTGAAGTATTCAAATGATTTGATGAAAGTGGAAGGTTATTTCAGGAGGTTACCCAGATATTTAAACTTTACATGCCAAATATAATAGAAAATTTCCTTCCAGTTCAGGTTCCTTTTTTAAGAACATAATGAACAATACCAGCAAGGCATAGGCAAACACAATTTCAAAAGAAAATAGCAGGAAGGGTCAAAAAAGGAAGTTCCTCCAAAAATAAGGACAGTCCAGAAAACTATATTGACTATATGCTTCATTTAGGATTTTTTTTTCTCCCCCCTCATCATCCCGGCAACCCAGCAAAGCTTTCCCAAAGTCTAGGTCTTCACCTCCCACTGGTGCACCAGATTTCAGACACTTGGGTTTTCAGACTCACTCAAAAAAGCTTCTTCTAGCAGTGGGATTCCTTTCCCCTTTTCAAGGTATTCTTCTGCATCAAGCCAATCAAATTAAAAATTCCTGGTTCCACTATTTTAGATTAAATGCTGTCTTAGAGGGTTATAGAACATGTTCCTCCAATTCAAAGATGGAAAGGTTTTTATTCAAGAATGTTTAGGGTGACAAAGAAGGAACTTGGAGACTTGATCTAGACCTTTTTTTTCTTAACCTTCACATCTTCTTCTTTCGGCTTTTACCAGTTAGGGGTCGCCACAGCGGAACTCCGGTCCACTCCTGATTGGCAGTGGATTTTACGGTGCCGAGTTGCAAGCCTGACGCCCAACCTTCAACGAAGGCACGCCCATTCACGCTCGCACCTACTTGCATGCTTTTAACATCACTCGACCGCGGGGAGGGCATGCAAACTCCACACAGAAGGCACTCCAGCCGGGAATCGAATGGGAGAACCTTCTTGCTGTGAGGCGACAGCGCTAACCGCTGCACCATGGCGGCTCCTTTATTAACCTTCACATCAGTATTCCAAAATTCAAAATGCTTTCTCTACAGTCTGTTACCTCTCATTCCACCTGTCAATTTTTTAGAAACTCTGGATTTAAAAGATGCCTTTTTTTTATTAAACAAGAATCATCTTTATTAAATTATCATGTATGACATAGACCACGTTACATTTGTATAAATGACCATAAATAATAGCAGCACAATCTCAGTTGCAAACATTATACACCCAAACCATACGACAAAACTGTAGCTGTAAACATTGTATATCACTTTTAACATAGCCAGTCATTCTTAGTCAGCCATTACATAGCTTATTCAAATCCTGCCTTCTTTTAAACCTTGTTCCTCCTCTTAATGTTTTGATCTCACAGTTTCCATTTTTACCTACGTAATTTGCTCCTACCCTTTTCTAAAGGTCCCAGTTCCAGTTGTTTTAACTCTGTTACTATCTTAACTGCTTCTAGTAAGATATAAAAAATGCTTATTATTATTTATTATTTATTTTATTATCAGTTTGATTACCGGGGAAGTCCACTGGGCCAAGAAGTGCCCATTTTCAGTGGAGACTCAGGGAGAAAAGCTCCATAAGCAATACAATACAATAAAGGTTAAAATACAAGGGGAGAAAAGCTCCATCAGCAATTAATACAATAAAGGTTAAAGTACAAATCAGGTTACAAAGTGACATACAATACAATAAAGGTTAAAATACAAGGTTAGAAAAAGTTTCATCAGTAATACAATGCAATAAAAGTTACAAGTGAAAAACATTTTTTTTTCCAGATGATTACAATATTTACATGCTTGGAGTCTGCTAGTTATCACATTCCAGGTTTCAAAGATTTCAGATGCTTTTTAAGACTTTCTGTATCTAATTTGCATTTTCAGTTTTTTTTTTACCTGTTGGGGTGCCAACTGATCCAAGAGTGTTAACAAAATATCCAGCTCCTATATTAAGTCCATTGTAAGTTCAGGGCAATCACATGTTTCATATTTAGATGACTGACTTATTTTTGCAGACTCTTTCATACGTTTTCAGGAATCTTTCTTCAGTAAAAGACTTTTTCTCAATGTGGAATTTCACGTGAACCTAGAGAAATCTTCTCTCATTCTGTCTCAAAGGATACTGTTTCTAGGATGTCTCCTTGATACATCCCTCATCATTTTTTACAAAGAACAGTTTCTGACATTTTCCAATCAGTTTCTGACATCTGCCAAGGAGTACCTCAGGATCCTAGTTTTTTTCCAGTCACATTCTGACATCTGCCAAGGAATATCTCAGGATCCCAGGTTTCATGGCTTTTGCAATTGTCATTATTCCTATGGCCAGACTTCACATGAGAAAAATCTAATGGTTTACCAAATCAGATTGGACTTGACACTAACATCCCCTAAACTTTCAGATACTGGTACATACTGGAGCTTTTCAAAAGGGAAATACTTTGGTGGAAGAATGTTTTTTCTCAACCCAGGTCACTGTTTTACCTCTCCTGCCCTGAGTCAGTCAATAGCCACAGATACCTCCAAATTTGCTTGTAGAGCTATGTTCAAAGAGTTGAATGTAGAGAGTCTTTGGAACTAGCAGGAAAACTGAAACACATAAATGTAAAGGAAATGATGGCCCTAATAAATTCTGTCAAATCTCTAAATAATTTTTTGATTCCAGGCCCACTGCTAGTAATCCTAGACAACAGCACAGTGATGTGGCATATAAGTAAACAGGGGGACACCAGATCTTATGCTGTTGCAGTCTAGCTGTGATAGCAACTCACTACAGTCTGTCTTTATAAACTACTTACATACCCTCTGAGCAAAATTTTGTAGCAGACAAGCTGAGCAGAATCGGGAGAGACCTCCCAACTGACTTTGCACTATGTCTGTCAAAATGTCCTTGGACGCCCTTCAGCCCTTATCAAATATGTCTGTGTGCCTTATTTCAGAGGCTGGTAAAGGGCACTTGGACAGCTGGAGGCACCAGCGTAACTGTCAGATATCAGGTCTGGATGCATTTTTGTGACTTAGCAGAACACTTTAAAATGTCCTTTATCAGTGCCTCCTGTGATGGGTTCACCCTGTCTGGACTGAAGGTAAAAGAGAGACTGTCCAGAACTGAGCAAGATGGAAAGACCTGGTCTGCCATAGGGCTTCAGCTTTCTACCCCCTAAAAGACCTTCTGTAGAAGACAGAAGGGAGGGAAGAATTTGTGGCTCCACAAATTCCAAGGTTTGGATCCTGAAACATCTGGTAATAGACCCCTGCCTCCTTGGTATGCAGGGAGCAATAAGGGTGGAAGTCATCTGAGCAACAGAGGTGGTCCACAAAAGTCAACACTTTCAGGTTTCCTTCTACTGTAGGCATTTTCAGTGCTCCTCAACAGTTGCCTTACTGCCGTACTCTGGAGGCAGCCGGGCATCCTTATCTCTGCACCCCCATGTCCTAGATGTTCATCACTCAAGATATTTGTTTGCAAGGAATTATAACCAGAGGTTTTGCCATTCCCATTCTTTTTTCTTCCTTTCTTGTCCCTCTCATTCAAGAAAATTATCCGATGTGCCACCCGTCTACAAAAGTCAGCAGCATTAGAAGTAAAAAAAAAAAAAATTGTTAGACAAGTGAGTCATCCAAAAGGTCCCGCCAGACCAGCAGTGATCCAGAGTTTACTCAAGGTACTTTTCTGGTGCCAAAGAAGGTGGGACCCGAGTCCAGGTTTGGACCCAAGTTATCTGAACCGGTATGTGAAACGGACAAGATTTTACTTCTGGTTGGAAGCCAGTCACTTCCAGGTCAGAGCCCTGCCCTTTGGTCTCACCACAGCCCTCAGGTGTTCACCAAGTGTATGACAGTATTTACAGCTTATCACAGGCTTTTAGGATTCAGAGTGTTCCCAAGTCTAGATGACAAGCTTGTAATCACAGCCACCAGGACTCCTCTTCAATCAAGGTAGTTTGTGCTTTAACTTTGCTCACAACTAGGGATAACTATCAACATGGGCAAGTCCAACCTGTTCAAGCTATAGAATTTATTGGACCACACATGGATACCAAGTTACAGATTGCCATACTTCTGGAAAGCAGGATTTACACATTGCAGCAACAGGCAGTGACATTAACCTCCCATTACAAGCTCCCAGCAAGGTTGATTTTGCATTTTCTTGACTTGATGGCAGCTGCCATTACCCTAGTTACCCTAGCCAGATTTCATATGAGGTGGCTTCAGTGGACCTTTGCATTTCAGTGGTTATTGAGATGTAAACCCATGAGTTTTCTTTCCAGTGTCGCTCACAAAAATTTGTAAAACTCGCATTCCGTGGTGTCTAGAATCTCCAATTGTATCTCAGGGTCAAACCTTTGTTCTCCCTCTCCCACCCCAGACCATACTGACAAAGGACGCTTCTCAACTGGGGTGGAGTGAGGCATTTCTTTTTTCAGGAAAGACTGTCCAAGGCACCTGATCCCCTTCAGAGGCCAGTCTTCACATCAGTATCCTGGAGATGAGGGCAATTCTCCTAGCATTGTAAACCTTCCAGAACTATCTCCTTGGGAGTGTGCCCTCCATTCAGATGGACAATGTCAGTAGTCTCATCTTGTTTGCCCTCCTTGAGTGCTCGACCCTGCTCCAGATCTTCTGTCTCACCCCTCCAAGAAGCCTCTCCTAGACATAGAAGCCTTCAGAGTGACCGCATGGTTTCTCCAATTCCAATGATCATTAGACAGTCCAGGCTTTCATCTCAAGTTGTACACATTTTGACTTCTGCAAAGAAACCTTTTACCAGGAAGATTTATAATAGGAAATGGAAACGATTTTCATTCTGGGCTTCCAGCAAGAATTAGACCCCTTTTCAGCTCCCATTCCAGCAATCTTGGACATTATGGCTTCCCTTTTCAACAGAGAGGTTAGTTACTGTACTATCAAGATTCAGTTAGCAGTCATTTCCAGTTTTCACATCATGGAGAATCAGTCATCCATTGCTTTGCTTCCCTCAGATTGTTAAAAGCCTCTTAAGGAGCACTTTCCTTCTGCAGCCCTCCTTTAGGGATCCTGTTCCTCCTTGAGACATTAGTATTCTTCTGCAGGCCTTAACAAGATCCCATTTTGAACTGGCAACCACACTTGATTTGAAATACCTGGCCTGGAAAACCTTTTTTTATTGGCAGTCTCTTCTGCAAGGATTGTGGAACTTTAGCCCATTTCCTGTAAAGCTCCTTATTTGGTTTTCCATAAGTGTAGTCACTTTGAGAAAACATTCAGACTTTAACCCTAAGGTGCTTTCTGAATCATGACTTAATCAGGGTTCCATATCAAAATGTTGGCACTTGAAGTGGCTAGTACTGACAAGCTGAGAAAAGGCCTAAAGTCCAGGAGAAGGGTGAATCTTGAACATTGCTCTTCTTCTTTAAACTACTTTTTTAAAGGGGCAAGTCCCCTTACATCCCCCAAACTTTTATATTCCAACTCTGAGATCACCATACCTCTGGGAAAAGGGAATACTCCAATAAGTGGTCATCTATGACTTAGTATGTGTAAGCCCATTTTGTTGGCTATTCAGTCTTTGTGTTTCAGGACTTGCTGTAGCAGGTCCTGAGATTTCAAATGGTTACCCTTAATCAGTCTACCAAGTTTCATCTTTTCTTTCCCCAGTTTAACAACAAAGGAGAATATATGTTACACCTGTGGATGTGCTCCGTCAGCTTTGTTTTTTTTTTCTACATTGCACTTAGAATGTCAGAAAGACTGACTGGTTGTTTGTTTCCTTTTCCATAGCCGAATTGGTTAAGAAAGCATCTAAAATAACTCCTCCTCGCTGGTTATCTGAATGTAATTCACATGTCCATAAAGACAACTGAATGGGTTTCACATGTCTGTAAGGACAAGGGACTACCATTACCTAAACCTAATGCTTGTTCTGTCAGATAATTGCTTCCTCCATTGCCTTTTTCTCCAGAATACCTATTGATGACATTTGTGCTGCTGCTTAGTCCAATGTCCATACCTTTATATCTCAGTACAAGTTGGATTTGCAGTCTAGGTCTAGAACAACTTTTGGTTTGACTGACTTTAAGAATATGCTTTTGTGAGACCTACCAAGATTTAGGGTAGCTGGGGACTCTGTCCCATCAGTTGAAGAATGGATGGAAGAAACAACATCAGATATGAAAGTTATGTACTTACCATAACAGTAGATCTTTGTTGCCTTCTTCCATCCTTCGACTTCCTTCCCCCTTCCAGTTATCTTTCTTCCCTTGTTTCTGGAGTGACTGCACTGATGGGCCTTGTTGCTTGTTCATGTACTCTTCAAGCTTTGAATCAGGATTCATTATTATAGCTGTGACATGTTTGGTTTGATGAGGGTACACTATCTATCTTATTGTAAATTATGGAAAAACTCGAGCTGAGGTAACTTACTAGCTACAGGGGATTATGGGTAAGGGAAGGAACCAGAGCCTTGGATCCAAATTCTGGTAAAGGCCAAAGTTTGATCCTCGTCAAATCCAATAACCCATTAGTTTAGGGAGGACAGAGGCAGAAAACACAGATCTATTGTTATGGCAAGTACATAACTTTCATGTAATCAACCCAAATAGCCAAAGGCTACTGCAGCATTGAGAATGATGAACATAGTACAGTTGTGTAAGAACTGACCATAACAGTAGATGTTCAAATTCCACACTGTTGCAGTAGCTGCACCCACCCTCCACCCCCCTTTTCTTTTCTCTCCATAATTGTTTTTTGTGATATAAAATGCTTTTGTATTTATATCTGATAAGAGGTTCAGGATTAGGTTGTTTCCTGTTTTTTTGAGCAAGAAAGTACTGATGTCACTTCCTCCTGGCTGCTATATATCTGATTGGTGCTGGTCGATCAGCATCCAGAGGGTAGGTATTGGAGGAAGTCATAACTTTTGAAGTAGGCCAGTTGTTGCTTTCTAGAAAAGAAACAACCTAAATAACCAAAGGCTACTGCAGCTGCATGCAGTTTAAACATTTGTTATGGTAAGTTCTTACACACTGTACTTTCTGCTCCAAAATTCCTTGCTCAAAGACATGCAAGACAGATGCCACTCCATCCCCATCCAAGTGGATGTTCCTCTATACCTTTCCATCCTTTTCCTCTGTAACCAGGAGTCATCTAAAGATTCAGAAGACATTTCAACGGTGATACCGGTAACTCTGTTTTGTCTTTTCCTTGTTTTGAAAATGGCCAAAGGTAAATACCATAAGCTTCCGCACAGGATGGATGTACTCGTACAATATTGGTTGTTTGATACACCCAAACTGTCAAGTTCTTCAGCTTACTGCCTGGTTGATAAAATTTTAAAGTCTTTTAGGCACCTCTTTAATGAGGACATGCAGCAGGTATTAAATGAGTCAAAGAAATCTGCTGCTTGAAAATTGTATATGACTAATTAGAAAACATTTTCTAGTTGATGCCAAGCCAAGGACCAAACGTTTTTAAGACTCCGATACTTTTGATTCTGCAGTTGTTGTGAGTTATTATCCACTGGCCTTGCTTGACCTTCTATTAAGGTTCACCTTTCAGCCATCTCAGCTTGTCTGGCCGTGAATCCCCCTTTCTACCTTACCTTAACTGAAACAGGTTTTGAAAGGGGTATTGCATATTTGTCCACCTTGAAGACTGTCATTTTCTCCTTGGGATCTTAGCTTTGAACTGGAGAAATCTGTATGGTTTCCTTTTGAACCTGCTCATGAGGCTGATTTGAAGTTCTCAGTTTGGAAAACCTTGTTACTTACTGCTCTGCCTTCTGCAAGTACAACATCTGAGCTACAAGCTTATTTGATTACTCAACCACTTTAACATCCATTCCCCTTTTTTAAGCCTAAAGTTGTTTCAGAGCTTACATTGAGACAGAGAATGTATTTGCCTTTCTCTTTCCAGTACCAAAAAATAAGGGAGAAAGAAGTCAGATACATCACTGATAGAACAAAAAAGCTTCAGAAATTACAATCAGCTTTTCATTTCTTATGAAGGCAATAAAAAAGGACAGTGTTGATTTCTGAACAGCTGTCCCAGGCTTTTTTTTGTTATTCTTACCATGAGATTCAAACAGGCAAAGCCAGGCACCACTTTTCTATGGCTCTGGAGTTTCTTTGACTTATTTAAAGGAGTGGACATTAGAATATTCTAGAGGCAACAACATGGTCTTCTGTGCACACCTTTATCAAGCAGTACAAACTTTATTCTTTCTCTAAGGACCCAAGCAGGTTTTGCCAGGGCAATTCTGCAGTGGTTCCTACACTCGGAGCCTACTACTTCCTCCCTTTTTTAATAACCTCTGGTATTTATTCCATATAGTTTAGGCTACTTCAGCAATGACCTAATGATGAACATAGTACAGTTGTGTTAGTAAACATAATAGAAGCTTTTCCAATAGATCACTTTTGCAGTACAAAAACACTCTGTCCTTTCTCTTTTTTTTTTTTTTTTTTGTTCAGTGGCGACTGGTGACTTCAAATCATAGGGGGGCTGCAGGAGACCGCTGAATGGATGGGGTCAATTGGAATGGCTGTGGCCAACTAGAAAGGGGAGGAGCTGTGCTCAAAACCACAAAAACTGTAACTTTAATTAAATACTCTGCCCTGGGTGCCAAGCCATCATTATGAGAGTCCAATCAAGACAAAATGAAGTGTAGAAGAAAAAACATATTTCAATCCATTGGCTGCATGACAGCTTACTTAATATCTAGGTGGAAACAAAAAGGTTGTGAGGCATGAAAAAATAAATTACTTTTTAAATACATTGCTGGAATGCTAGTCAAAATCAAGTATAAGAAAAACAAGCAGCATTCAACTCAAACCACTTCTCCTTGTACACCAGTTCTAATTATAATTTATATTCAGCTTTATTAAAGTACCAAGTAACATACTGAAAGTAGCAATCTCTGTGATACCCCCACTTGTAAAAATGTTTCTTATCCAAAAAAGACCTGCTGCCTGACAACAACTATCTACTTGTTTCATGGGGAAAACATGATCAAAGTAAAAAATGAAAAGCAAACAGGAAACAAGCTCAACATACATTGCTTAAAGGATTACTGCACAGGATATGGACCACACATGATAGATTGGCATTCTGTTTAGTTTGCAGGTAAAGCCTGTAATGAGCTCTTAAAATAATGTAATCCTGTCCTTTATTACAAATACTGTCATATGCATTTCAATACCCAAGGCTTATATGTTATCTAGTTATGTAAGTATTCTCTGCATGGCAACAACAGAAAGGCTTTCAATGTTGGCAGTTCTTTAACAGTATGCTTATTAAAACTTACTTGCATCTTACAATCTCAGACAAGCTTACCAGATGGTCATTATAGCACTGCTACTTAAATACAAAGCAACCGGCACTTTCTGAATAATAATAAGC
The DNA here is from genome assembly GCF_019279795.1 of Protopterus annectens. Taxonomy (NCBI): domain Eukaryota; kingdom Metazoa; phylum Chordata; order Ceratodontiformes; family Protopteridae; genus Protopterus; species Protopterus annectens. The sequence continues at coordinate 358,701,840 of NC_056731.1, read as the reverse complement.
ATAAATCAACAGTATAAAAATATGACAGAAACCAGAACATTTTGCAAAATCAAGGACAGGTGAAAAGCCACTGTAGTACTTGTGGTCTACCTTGGATGGGGGAATACTCTGCACACTTGCACTGCATAACTGCTCCTTGCCTTGCTTGGACACATCCAGAGTCACTACATGGGGGAGTGGGGTGCAACAAGTATGTCACAATTTGAAATGTCTCTGGCTGACTGCGATGGCCCTGACACATTTGTCATACCTCTCAATCTCAGAGTAAGAAATCTGGACAAAGCCATACATAGAAGTGGGACAAAGGCCCAACAATAAGGACAATTTTTAAATAGTGCTCTTATAAACTTAGAAAGATAATAGAATAATAGGTCTTGCATTAGTATGAATTTTCTGAAGGGTATGAAATCTGAAACTGAAATGTCTGTCATTATTTTCTAGCTTCAGTGTTTAATGATTTGCCACTAATTTTCCAAAAAAACACAATTTTATGAAAAATGGACCAAAAATGTGATTCAAAACGATAAAATAGCCACACAATACAGCTGGGAACCTGTCAAAGAAGGGACACTTTTTAATTTTAGTGCTGCTAACTTGAGCAGCTGACAAAATAAAAGAATCTACATGCATTTCTGAAATAAATGTAATTTAGAACTGATTATTACAGTTATTTATTAACTGTAAACCCTCCATGTTTTCTTCCAAAATTGCCATTTTGTGGAGGGATTATTAGGGGAAGAACAACATTTTGAGCCAAAATCAGGGACAGTTGAGTGGTTTGGATATGCCTAATTCTATAAAGCAATTTATTTGCGTGTACCTCTCAACCTGTTAATGCAGGAAATCTGGACAAGGCCAAGTATATGGGGGGAACATATAAACAGTACTAAAAATTGCTCTTGTATAAACTGAGACAGTTGATCGAATAACAGGTCTTGCTTTAGCATGCATTTTTCTGAAGGTTATGAAGTCTGAAACTCAGTGTCTGTCATTATTTATTGACTTCATTCCTAAATGATTTGACAGAAAACCACAAATTTTATGAGGAACAAACGAAAAATAAGAAGCAAAAATCTATTAATTCTGCAAAAATCTGGACAGTTGAGAGGTATAGTTCAGCCGGGGCTGTCTTTGAGTTTGATGCCCTTCCCCCTCACAAAATCATGGTCGAATGGAGCTTCCCCCCCTTACAGCCATTCCAATGAACCATTACTTGGCTATTTCACCCCATTTACCATAAACACTAATGTGCATACTGCTTTACTTCTGTGATGATTTGGACTTCATTAAAAAGTTTTATTTTGCATTTTACAGCACAAACACTAATAGCTATCATATCTGCTAAACAAAGCAATGCAGTCTCACAATGAGAACAGACTTAGCATTAAAACTTCTCTGCCCTTGAAAACTCACAATCACAGAAACAGCATTGAAACCCACATTCAAAGAAAATACATTTTGCCAGTGGCAGATTAACCTTGGGTTTGGGCTGTTTTCAAATCCCAGGCCCCTTGCACACGAAACATACGCTAGCTGTTTCATACACCTTCCTGATTGTATTAAATTATATTCCTTGTACAATACAGTACAGTTTTAGAGGGTGTTTTAATTTATTGTTTTGAAATTTTTCCAGTAAACAATGAAACAAAAATGCATGTACCAGTAATGACAAAACTGCCCAATTCAGAACATTTCCATCATAAAAGTCTACTCAAACTTCTACAGTCCACCAGTATCAGTACATATGCACAATCTCTGAAGAAGTAAAAGTCATCTAAGTAATTCCACATTAAAGAGATCTGTAACGAATGAAGAGGTTGCTGCTAGCAAACAACTTTGTATTTCATTGTTTCATCTACAAATAAAGTGCCCATTACCCTTGAGGAATAAATTGCCTATCTTACACTAAAAAAATGATAAGCTAGCAATATTGCAATAGGGAATGGATGGCAAACTGATAACAGGTTTATAGTTACTAGGTATCTTCGCATCCACCCCTTTTGCAGCACAGTACAGTATCAGCAATGCATCTATCTACTGTGGGAGTAGAACCCACAGCCTTCTGCATCAAAAGCAAATATACTACATGTTGTGCTATTAACAACACAAGCAAGCGCAGCATAAGCAGCACTAAACTTTTGCTCTCCTGCAGCTATCAGCTCCTTGTAAAATCTACTCACTCAGTTGTATCTCTGAACTTTGCAGCACAAAGAAATCTGGAAAAAGCCAAAGTTTATTGTGGGAGGGACAAAAGCCCAAAAACCAGGGACACATTGTAAACATTGCTTGTATAATGTTGGAAAGTTGCTAGAATAAAATGCTGTGTCACCACCATACATTTCACTGCCAAGCCTTAAACTCAGGACCCTGTGCAAAACAGTCAGAGCAACATACCACTATGCCAAATCAGCTGTTTTGTGAAAGAGGAAGACAGAAACTTAAATGGCTATCATTTAGTGAATTCAGTTCTCACCATAGCACAGCTGTCAACCTCTTAGCACAAAACACATGAACAAAGCCAATAATGGGTGAATACAGCCCCCAAACATTCAGTGAATTCAGTTCTCACCATAGCTCTTAACCTCTTAGCAAAAAACACCGGACAAAGCCTGTATTGGGGGAATATAGCCCCCAAACATATTCAGTGAATTCAGTTCTTACCATAGCTCTCAACCTTGGCACAAAACCTGGATGAAGCCAATAATGGAGGAATACAATCCTAAACATAGGTACAAATTTCAAATATCCATCTTATACACTTAAAAAATTGCTAGAATAAAAGCTTTTGTGTTACCATGCACTTTCTGAAGAATATGAAGTCTGATATTCAAATGTGTGTCATTTTCAACATTTGTTAACCAGGAAAGTCTGACTTGGAACAAAAGCTAATTTTTAGCAGAGGCCCAAGGAGAAACACTGCAGACAGACACACATGTCTTTGAAAGATGGGAGGACACTAGAGGAAACAAAAACAGGGAGAGCATACGGACAGTAAGGCACCCCAGCCAAGAAACCAGAGAACATGGAGCTGTCAGGCAACAATGCTAGCACTGCACCAATGCACTATTGGTTTTGCAAGGACACAAAAATACAGAAACCACAGATTTTATGAGGAACAGAACAAGTATAAGGGAAAAATCTGCAACATCCCAGGGAGAAACACTCCAGACAGACACATGTTTTGTAAGATGGGAGGACACACAGACAGTAAGGCACCCCAGCCAAGAATAAAACCAATGAACATGTAGCTGTTAGACAACAATGCTACCACTGCACCAATGCACTACTGGCTTTGCAAGGATAGGACACAAAAATACAGAAACCACAGATTTTATGAGGAACAAAAACCACAGATTTTATGAGGAACAGAACAAGTATGAGGGAAGAATCTGCAACATCCCAGGAAGAAACACTCCAGACAGACACATGTCTTTGTAAGATGGGAGGACACTAGAGGAAACAAAAACAGGGAGGACATACAGAAGGTAAGACACCCAAGCCAAGAATCAAACCAGAGACCATGTAGCTGTCAGGCAACAATGCTACCACTGCACCAATGCACTACTGGCTTTGCAAGGACACAAAAATTAGGAAACCACAGATTTTATGAGGAACAGAACAAGTATGAGGGAAAAATCTGCAACATTTTTACAAATGGTGGTGGGTAGGGAATTCAGGCTCTTGCCACCTGGGCCCAAGGTACAGGATTCAAGCCTTATTTTCTACCCACCACCATGTAGCACCTGGGGCATTACACACACACACACACACACACACACACACACACACACACACACACACACACACACACACACACACACACACACACACACACTACCTGGGGCAGGTATATTCATTGCAGCTCTAAATAAATCCTTCCACAGCTTTGTTCGTTAAGCCCGCAAGATGTCCTTCCCTGACGAGACTCCCAGCCTTCCGACGTTGCAGTCCAAGTCCGATCCCTTTCCAGGAACAGTCTATGCAGTTACAACTGCATAGACTTCTGGGATCTCTGCACTTGAATGCTTCTTAATCCGGACTGCTGCTGAGACAGTCTGCGCATGCTCCAGAGTGTCTCAGCAGCAGTCCAGATATCGGAAATGCTAGTACACATGCGCAAAAGTCCGCTACTTGCGATCGTTTTTTTATTTTCTTTCTTTTGTATTTTATTTTATTTTATTTTACTTTCTTTCTTATTTTACAGCTGGGGGGGCTGCAGTCTGGCAGTCCAATAGCACAGGCCGCCCCTGTTTTTGTTTTTATGCCAGGGTCTGTTTATTTGTCATTCCTTTCTTCTCCTGACACAATCTGGCAAGGCTATTGCCTCTGTTGTTCTAAGTCAAGAAAGCTCTGAGATTTTGGCACCTTAACCAGTGCTTTTATACTGCTATCATCAATTTGTACAGTGGTTAAGGTATGCAGAAAGTACATTAAAACTTTGGAAGCTGTATGGTCTTCCAATCCTTGGCATGATACATCCATATAGCTTAGGTTACTGTAGCAGTGATCTATTTGAAAAGTTACTGTTATGGTAAGTTTACTTATACAATTGTAGTTTACCACTTCAGAGTTTTTCATATCTTTGAACAGTGCAGTGGTGCAGCGGTTTGTGTTTTCACCTCACAGCAAGAGGTTCTCCAGTTCAATTCTTGGCTGGGCTGCCTTCTGTGCAGAGTCTGCATGTCCTCCCTGCATTTGTGTGGGTTTCCTCTGGGTGCTCCAGTTTCTTCCCATGTTACAAAGACATGCATCTGGAGTATTTCTCCCTGGGCCTCCACTGAAAATTGGTTTGTTCCAAGTCAGACTTTCCTGGTAAACAAATGTTAAATACATACATGAAGGTCATATGAAGAATGGTTGGATTTCTCATGCCTCTGTGAGATCTGAGTGCATTTTTGCTCTCTTAAAGAAAAAAAAAGTTTCACTTCTACCTAACATAGTCCTTTATTTAAGTAATGGGACACAGTTCAAGTAAAACATCAAAGCAGATTGGCAACAGGCAAATCAGAAGATTTTGAAGAATATCTTCTGTTGTAACAGATGCAGGAAAGAGTCTGTCAATGTCTTCTGCTGCCACAGGTGCAGTTTTTTCAACAGTAATTTCCACAAGTGTATCAGATGTTTGTTAACAAATGTGTTTGAAGCACTGTACCACTCATTGAATCTACTTTCTCCTTTTAATGTTCAAACTGTTTCAGTCTATATGAAACATTCTGTGATAAAACTGACATGCCTCTTCACAGATGAATATGAACAATAACCACAACCTAAGACACTGGTTCTGTATAAAGAACCCAGTTATGCCATAGATCCATTTTGTTTACTGAAAACCTGTTTCTGACCCCCACTGTTTTATATGGAGTTCTGGTTTCCTATTTTGTAGAAACAAATCAGTCCTTGATCTAAATTGTTATGATATTGGGGGGGGGGGGGGGCAATGACTTCTGATAAATGTCAAGTAAACAGAAAAATCACCCCTAAACACACTTTTACACTAGTAGAAGTAACCCAAAACCCATTGTCTAGACTGCATGTGGAATATGTTAGTATACTCCTTGGAAGCAAAAAACAGAAGTTCCCTGGCAATTAACTGCTTGGGAATACTCCTTGGAAGCAAAAAAGAGAAGTTCCCTTGTAATTAACTGCTTGGGAATAACGTAGGAAATATTCAACAGTCACCAAAAATTCCAGCAGAAACACAGCAGAGGTGTAGAGGCAGTATAAATGCTTTGCTTTTAGTACATCATAAAATGCCAATAGCAAATACCTGAATCAGAACAATATTAGCAGCCATCCAAGTTGTAAATATCACAGACCAGTAATCGAAGAATAAAAACATAGTTTATTATAAAACAGGGTTAGCGCTGTCAATGTAAAGCTTCATCAGATCACAATTACAAACAGTAAACTAACATTTAAATACTGTCTACCAAGTAAAATTGTGCCTTTTTCACCAATGAGATTCAAACATGTCGCAAGTTGCTAAGCTATTGTATACACAGCAAAAAAAACTTCAGTTGCAGATAAACAAAACACTTACGAAAACAAAACAAAAAACATGTAAAAATCACCTTTCCAGACTTCTTTTCAGGCACATCACAAATTGCTAAACTACTGCAGACATATTTCAATGGCAGTATGGAAAAGGGGTCTATATTGAATGTAGGGGATGAAGCAAAGAAAGTCACTGATAGTGGGAATGTTTTTATATCAACCTAAAGATTAGATAGTGGAGCTATTACAAAATGTATAGTAAAGAACTGGATTATTTTTGTTTGGACATATTGTTTACAGAAGAGATGTATCATTTAAAGAACTGTTGGAAAGAAATAAAAGACATAAAATGGAAAATAGACCTATTGGAATCATAGTGTGGTCACTGTACTCAATAACCATACATTTTAGTTACAAATAGTTTTGAAATTAATGGCAGAAAATTCAGAACTTTTTGAATTTATTAAAGTTTGGTTTGTTAATTTAAATACCTTAGAGGTGCATCTGTGAAGTCTCACTTTTTTTAGTGTAGCACAGTGGACGTTTTGCTTGTTTTAGCTTTTGTCATGTGAATTGTTTTTTTTTTCATATTTACAACTTGAACTGCTGCTGATATTGTTCCACTTCAGGTATTATTTACTACTGGCATTTTATGATATACTGAAATGAAAGCATTTATATTGCTTTCTACACATTTGCTGTGTTTCTGCTGGCATTTTAGGTGACTGCTGAATATTTCCTACGCTATTTGCAAGCAGTTAATTGCCAGGGAGCTTCCCTTTTTTGCTTCCAAGGAGTATATTAACATAGTCCACATACTGTCTAGACTGTGAGGTTTTAGGTTATTTCTACTAGTGTAAAAGTGTGTGTAGGAGTGATTTGTCTGTTTCCTTGACATTTATCAGAAGTCATTGCCCCCTATCCTGATCCATATCAAGCTACTCTACACCTGGCATGCCAAAGCATTTCATCCTGGTCATTCTAAGGTGAGTTTGGTGCAACTTTTTAAGTATTACTAAATGAATAACCTTATGGATAGTCTATGACTGCAGAACTCCAGAATATATGCTGATTCCTGACCTTTAAAGCTGGTCTGGAGCAGTATGTAATAAATCTTGATGCATTCATTACAGGACAGACTTTTCGTGATGCATTCATGCAGCAAAATTCTGTATTTTGCAGTTCAGTTATTCACTTGCTCAGTATTCACTGATGCATTTTTCTTAACAGTCATCAGTAACTGATTATGTACGTTCAATCCTTTAGGCTTTTGTGGAGCACCTTTTTAACATGAAAAAAAAAAATAACCCAACTGCTGTCAGGAAAACGCACTATTTTATTCAGTAAGATAATCAACAAATAATCAGTTCTTAGTGAGCAGCATAGCAAGGCTTGCATATTACCCGCCTTTTAACAATTGTTAGATTTTTTGATTCATTCTGCAGAAATGTAAAAGTCCAATGCATGCTGTCTAATTGTTATGTATATTTATGGAAACATGTTTATATTTTGTTACTTGTGATTTCATTATTATGCATGCTTAATTCATGCAAAGCGTCTTTTTTTCCATAGTTAAAGTATGTACACATTTTGGATAATTTTTCAAAAGTACCCTGATACTACCTCACAGGCCATCTCAAGAGTAGTAAATGAAAGATGAAAAGATGTTAGTTTACATATGATATCTGGTCTTGACATATCATTTTCACTGCTGTCAAATGCTAACTTAGCTCAAGTTATGTAGTGTAGCTTTTCAGACTGGTAATAGTGTTTACATTTTATTTATATACGTATGTATGGTATTTATATTTGTTTTCTGGGGTAGTGGGCTGACACATTTCAGCTGCAGCCTGGGAGTTACAGCACTAAAGGAAAACCAACAGTACAGTACAGACAGCAGTAATGCAAAACAAAATCGGTAGAAATCTCACCTGTTAGGCACAAAGGTTTTTCCTATACCCATTACCTTTGCTTGTTTTGGTTTCAGAGTGAAAGAAAATACATTAAAAATGTATAAACATTCAGGCTGTAAATGGCTTCCTAAATTATCTGTTGAGTGTGCCAGTTCTGAAGATCAGTTTGTGCTGTTCTTGTAGAATGCCGTCTGCTACTGCTTATTCATTTACTGAATTTGCTGGGGCTGGAGCTTCCTAATTCGTCTGAAAAAGGAAGATGTGTTCTTCTGTTTATTGGCTGTGGGTCACCTCCTTTACAGCTTAATTATCTGAAATCTTATTGATGGGTTGTGCTGAGACACTTGTAGAGCTTGTAGGCATTTCCATGACAAAGCGCTCACATTCTTTATGTTGAACCTTACTCTTGAAAGGGTTGATGACTGTTTTCAGTTTTCCTAGTACTGAGAGCTAAATTAATGTTTGTATGATAATTTATATTCTGGATTAGTGTTTCTTTACATTTTTGTTGATAATACCGCTTCTGCAGTCATTTTTTCCCCAGATAACTTAAAGATGCAAAAATCCAGAAATGCGATTATTGGGATGCTAAGATGAGTTAACTGCACTTCAAAAGTTAAAAGGATCAGAGGAATACTTGAATGAGAGGCTAAATGATTACATTGGTGGGTGTCTGAAAACAACCCAAATGTATGGACTTCAGGTCGGATTTTTTGAAAGGGCTAGGTAAAACTTTACTGTAACTTAAAATAATGTTGTAACCCCTGGCTTTGGGCTGTATCTGATATGTATATAAATCTTGGAAATCAACATTTTCTTAACAGAAGCTTTCTTTATCTATTTGCTGATGTTTATTTATTTATTGCATACAGGGGCAACTACAAGAATAGAATGAAGCATGCATGTGGAGTGCCCCAAAGACTGTTTAATGTTTCAGTGTTTGTTACAGTAAAAGTTTGTTTAAGGTAAAAAAAAAAAAAATCTTGCAGTTCTTTATAACATCTAAAATACAACAAAAAACAGGCTAAAATAGTGGGAAGTATACTTGCTGTGTTCAATTCAAGTCAGTCACAAAAGGTAACCAAATGTTCCACAAAAAGAAACGAAGCTGTAACCTACAAACCGCTTTACTTTGCGAACTCTTAATCCAATAAAAAAGAGTCAAAATCACCATAGAGTGTTCATTCGAACCTACTCATCCACTGGGCAATAGCTTGTAGAAAAAACACGCAGCCAGCATGTAGAAATAAATCCAAGCGTCCAGTAGAAACCACGTTTATTAAAATAATTAGAACACAGGGCTAGCGCTTTCAACGAATCTTCATCAGGCCACTAACAAACAAACATACTGACATCCCTTTTATAGCAAAATGCTAGAGTCAACTACTGATTTCACATCCTGTTTGGACATACTGAAGTCAACTGTGATGTCACATCCTGTTATACATAAAATATTTAAAGTGACATCACTTTTGTAGTAAAACGCTACAAGCAACTCTGATGCCACATCCTACTAAATGTAAAATCTTATAAAATGTTTTAAATTATTTAAAATGTTAAAAATATATATGCAGACATTGTGTAAACAGTGTACAATAAAAATGTTCTAAAATAACATTTCACCCTACTTTAACTGCTGCTGCATGTAACATTCAAAATGTTTTAAAATAATTTAAATGTCTAAGTAACCATCTCATAGACAGTATGCAGCAAATAGGGTGTTTCACAATTACATACTATCTTCCTATAAATACTGCACTTATATGCATACTAGTAACAAAAATGGCACGCATGTTTAGTATTTAATAATAAGCGATATAATCCCATTTGAAATACTTGTATGTATAAATACATGTTTAAAATAGGGATCAGATTAATAAAGATATTAATATCTACACATGAGCTATTTAGCATAATTATAACTGTACAAAAATGATCATTCAAAAGACTGCATCTAAAGTTTGTACAGCGTGTGCTTCTAAATATCATAATATCTGTAACAGCATAAATCATTCAAAACAGATATGTGCACACGCAAAGATGTTAATAACGACTGATATTATAAACATAGAAATATATGAGACTAAAGGTGCAAAATCAGGTGAGATATGTGTGCTGGATGAAAGAGGAATACATGGTATATCAGCATCTTTCATAACAATTGGCCCCTAATGAGCCTGCAGAGTAAAATACAGAGACAACGATGGAAACAGAAATGGAAAAATGTGAGGTATGAAAATGTTATAAATATAAAAGTAAAACCAGCCAGAAGTTAATGAAGGGTGGCAAAGGGGTGAAAAGCTTCAATGAAGTTTCCTAGCTTTAAGTATAGGTTTGATGGAGACTCTGTCATTGAGGCCTGGGTACAAATCAGCCCTAAGCCTGATGATCCATTTGGCCTCTATCTGTTCCGTGGTGTTAAAAATATCTCCTCTTCTACGAGATAGAACATTGTTTTGAATTACTTGAAACAAAAAGCTATGTTGGGTAGATGTATTAATTACATGCCTAGACAGAGCATTTGAAGAACATCTGACTTTGATTTTATATAAGTGTTCCCTAATACGGTCTTTGAACTTTCTGTCCATCTTCCCTACATAAAACGCAGGGCAGTGTACACAGGTAGCCAGGTACACCACATGGCAGGTCTCACAAGTGGCAGAAACTGTGAAATGAAATTCTTGTCCTGTAATAGGATGATTTAATTTATCAGTTTCTTTAATGAATTTGCAATAATTGCATTTTTGACACTTTTTAGTCATTTTATGATTACTGGTTGTATTTGTGTCAAACCTATTTGGACCACATAACATTCTGTGTAAATTCAACTTATTTTTATATGTAAATTTTGGTTCTTGGCTCAATATCTCAGAAATAACTGGATCTGTTAGCAAGATGTCCCAATGTTTTCGATATATGCTTTCAATACTATTTACATCTTGTGTAAAATGTATCGGTATTCTGATAACTCCACTGCTAGTTTTGGTGATGCTACTATCATCTCGTTTACTGGAGAAGTAGGGAAAAGCCCTACCTTCTCTCAATTCACCTATGGTACCTAAAGAAGCATCAACTTCTGTTACCGTGTAAGACCTGTCTATAAATTTATTCCTCAAGTCTTCTATGCCTGTTTTAAAGCATGAGTCTTCAGAAAACAGCCTAGATACCCTCATGGCTTGACTTTTGACGATGTTACCAAAGACATGCTTAGGATGCATGCTGCTTCGATGGAGAAAGTTATTTCTATAGCAATCCTTTCGAAAAACTCCAGTGTTAAGTATACCATTTGGTAATTGTTCAACATATACGTCTAAATAGGGTATGACATCTTTGGAATTAACCATATAACATCTAGGCACAGAGACACTAGCTTGAAGTTCTTTATGTTGCTCACAGGTATTTCAGCTATGACAATTATATTACACTCAAGCAAAAGCTCTGTGTAGCCAATACCGCCTTTATGGTTTAATTCACTCTCTTAATCATTCATTGTTAAACATTCTTCTTGTAGGCATTTTGTTAATCGAGCCTCTAGAGCACTTTGAAAAGATAAACAGGTTTTATATATATATATATATATATATATATATATATATATATATATATATATACTGTCAAAATAAATCCAATTTGAGTTTGAAGATATTCTTTTCTAAAATGCAAGTGAATGCGATGTACAATTGTCAGTACCTTGCTCCTTTGTTACTCTACAAACCTGATTCCACAGAAGTAATATAAATGGTACTAAAGAACACGGCATGAATTCCGGCAACAATGTAAAAATCACCGACAACAAGTGACATATTTTGTTTAGTTAATAAAACTGCCTATTACTGCTGTCTGTCTTCATGTTCACCTTTCTAGCAAGTTTCTAGAAGCTTGAGATTTGCCAAAATGCCTACAGGAAGAGTCTAACAATGAGTTATGGCATGAATAAAATATTAAAATTGGTGTAAGATACATAGAACATTTGCTTAAATATAACAGAATTGCTGGAAATGAAATAATGACACAAAACATTCCCAGTATGTTGAGGGACTGTGGTGGCCTAGTAGATGTGTGGTGTTTCATAGTATCTTAAAAAGAAAAAAAGAACAATACTGTGAGAACCATTTCTGTTGAGTGACCATTCTGTTAAGTTTACTTTACTAATCCCACTGTGCTTGGGAATATTACATACATGTAGCATTTGGAAGTAGTGAGCATACAGTGTTGCAAGCAGAATTTCCTACGACTTGCCAGTCTGACTTGTGTTTATTGTTGTGGGGGGTGGTTGTGAGAGCCTGCTTGATCTGCTTGGAAAGTAATCTCCAATCATTTGGAAACTATTTATCTGCAGTAACCAGTCAGTTATATTTGCCATATACAATTTTGCTATAGTAGTTGTGTTGGAGAAGTGTACCTTTGTTGTACACTGTGACAGTGATGGTCCTTTGAGGATTATCTGCCCTGTTTTCTCATTTATGTGCAGGGTTATGAGAATAAAATGATACCCTATGCTGGTGACTACAGTGCATGGGAGTGCAGACTTTAATGGATGTTTTCAGTGGAAGTTATGAACATTAGCAGTGTTTGCATATTAACATTAAAATATCAACAGTGCTGCACACCTCATTAGGGATTAGCATATAATATACAGGTTCCATGAGTTATTTCAGTTTGCTTATAAAAGATCATAGAAATATGTGCATTTTTCTTAATTAATTTAATAATGCTGTAGAACAGGCAGCAGCAATGGACCCATGAAAACACAGAGGGGTAATTGCAAACATGAAACAATCAAGAAATGGGTAACATGCAGGCATCATGTTGTTTTTTTTTTTTTTTTTTTGGATACAGTTAAGACTATTAGCAATATATGCATAGTAATACTCATCTCTCAAGAATGGTAGCATGTGCATTAAGATGCAGGGTGTCATTTACCAGCTGGCATGAATTAATAAGAGTACATGGTGAAATGGTCAACATGAGATGTGCTTTCCTTGAGCTACTGATAATTGTACATGAAAAGTTATGGAAATATGCCATGTTTTCTGATATTAACTTTGGTAATGAAGTAATAGAAAAGCATTGAGAGTTGAAGTGTACACCCATGCAGTCAGAGAGTGGTAGTAAAACGTGACAAACTGTAGCAGGATAATGTGCAGATTTCATGACCTATGAATTATTGTTTCCTCCCACAGTTGTGAGTGTTAACAGTATTAGTAGTATCTGAAGAATAGTAGCCTTGACATTAGGCATCAAGGTGTCATCTGCAAGCTGGCTTGTGTGTGTGTGTGTGTGTGTGTGTGTGTGTGTGTGTGTGTGTGTGTGTGTGTGTGTGTGTGTGTGTGTGTGTGTGTTTGCACATTGAAACACTTGTGTGATGTACATTGAAAGCTGTATAGAGTTATAAAAAATATATTTTCACATTTTCTGGAATGCAGTCATGGACTTGAACATAATAGCTTGTATAGCCCCATGCAAGTTTTGTCTGAGCAGTAAAAATACTATATATGTGACATGCTGTTTTTTTTCTTATATTCTAAATATTATTTAAACATATTTAAACTATATATATATATATATATATATATATATATATATATATATATATATTTGCATCTTTTCCATATTTTACCATCATTTCAAAAACACAGTGTTACAGTGTTGTGTCAGAAATAATTTGAAAGCTCACAACTTACTGAACAACATTTCGTGAGTCAAATAAATATTTGTTTTGCATTTTAATTTTAAATTGTAGCCAAAAATCAGTGCCACTTTTTAAAGCTTTGAAATTACAAGTAGTGTATAGACTGATGTCTCGTTAATAAAAAAAAAAAAGCTGTTTTACACTTTTTGTAACTTGCATCATTTCTGACATATGAAAACATATTAAAGGCATGCTTTCTGAGCATAATTTTTCAGAAATAAATGAATAAATTAACATTTATCAGGAAGTGAGAGTATTACTTTGCCATTGCTCGGTAGGGCTCAGAGTAAACTGCATTTTCATTTTTAAGATTTGTCAAAGGCAGATCAGTTTTAACCATCTTGACAATTTGTGTGATAAAATCCCACTAGACTTAGAACTGGGACTAATATTTGGATCTGTCTAAACCTTTTGATTCCATGCTTCTAGATATCATCCATAGATCTCTGATGAAATTCGAGGTTATCTCTTTTTAATTAGAAGGGATATGTTCTGGCTAATTGAATTAGCATCATCAAAGCAACAAAGTCAGGATACATGTCGGTTAAACAAGGAGTGCTATTAGGTTCAGTAGTTCGACCAATACTTTTTAACATAGTATTTGCAGTCATACAAAGGAATATGAATGTCTATATCTTCAAGTGTACAGATGATTGAAAACTGGATTTGTGATACAGAAAGAGACTGATATTGATAATTTGAATAATTATAGGGCAGGTAGGGGCTGGGCACAAAATTTGGAATTCATTTCAGTTTGAACGAATGTAATATTTTGCATTGTAGAAAATAATGCTATAAATATGTGCTTATTATCGCAGCCATTAAAGGAAGTCTTTGAATGTAAAGCCTTAGGAATTTTGATATCTTCTGCACTGTTTTTCATTATACATGTAAAAATATTTATTATCAAAGCAATGAAACAAATGAGATTTATGTTAAAAAAAATCCCCCTACCAAAGATGAGCAATTTTTAATATCGATATAAAAATTGTATGCTAGTACAGTAATATATTTTGTGGATATACAGTAGCACAGTTACACTTTTTTGAAAGGTCCAAAGAAGATTTACTAAGAGAATATCATCAGTTAAGAACTTAAGCTGTATGGATAGATGTAAATACCTAAATTATATACATTATACTATATGCACATCAGTGGGAAACTTAGAGCATTTAAGGAGCCAGTGCTACAAATTGCATTATATTTGGAAATATATAATAATGTAACTTGTACACATAATACAAATTTTCACATAAGGATATCAAAAAAGCTTATAATTACATTAATCAAAAATGTCAATGATGTGGAACAAATTAATTACCTTATGTGGTCCAAAGTTCAGTATGTGTTGAAGTTTATACAAAATAACCAAGACATTAAGGAGTCATTGTTTGCCTGAAAACTGTAAATACCTTATGAACTTCTGAAACACTTTTTCTATAGCTTCACTTTTAGCATGTATGTACGTTATTTATCCATAGTCTAAGTGAATTTTTGTTCAGCCAATTTTTCCATAGAAAGCTTGGGCATTATTTTATTTTACTAATAAAGGTAATGTTTCCTTTGTTCCTTGAAAAGGACTTCTATATCAGCAACTGTTTTTATTTATCTTTCTGCATGCACTTTCATTATAAGATAATTTTGTCGCAGAACATTTGCTTGTTTCCCCCAAAAATTGGTTAAATCACTTCTAGTATCAATTTCAAAAGTCAGATGCTTGTCGTCTTCCTTCATTTGACTCAAAAATGAATTCCCTTTTTGCAGATTCAAGCTATGCTCACTATGTAGAGGATATGCTTGGTCTGTGCTCTGCTGCACTTTCTTCCTCAGCAAGAATATTATATGAACAATCATATTTTAGTTTTGTTAGTGCAAGGTTTCCTTGAAGATGTCTTTCTGTTAATTTTGCAGTCATTTAGTGTCTCCAGTTGTATCACAAATGTTGTATGTTTCTTGATTAAACTTAAATTGAGAGGTTGTCTGCTCTTTGCATAAATACCTGTAAATAATGAGCATCAGCTTTACTAAAGTCCATATCCATGGAGCTGTGTCTTTTAGAGTTTTGTTTTTGCACTGTACGTGCTATTGCCAGATGGCTAATTTGTAGGTATTTTATATATTTTTTTGTTTGCAGCTGTAGTGTTAAATATTAGATTGTTTTATAACAGTATTATTTTGTTTGCCTTCATTCCTCTACGTACAAGTCTGTCATTCAGCCTTTGCTCTGAGGTGTCACCCTAATAACAGTATTGCAGTAATTTCATTTTCTCACTCAGCTGATAAACCTTCTGTTATAAAATTTAATGTTTTTATTATTGAAGCATCTCAGTACATTTAGGATTAAACTAATTTGTAATAAGGTTACCTGTTAGATGTTGGTGTGTTCACTGGATATTTTCAGGAATTGGGAGATTTATCATTAAACTGTATGTTTCTGGTCTGGAAACAGAGATGTATGACTGTTAATGTGTTACTTGTTCTCATGTTGTCTTTACTTTTAATCTTCTTTGGGAAAATGTTCTATTTCAGTAGTTTGCAGTATTTCTTACTGGACTGGAGTTGTACTTTAAATACAGAGTGCTTACAGTTTACATTTTAGTTTTTGCTGTTCAGATTTAATATAAGCTCCAAAATGTAATCCACTGTATTTTTTTTTAATCTTGCAACTTTGCACTTCTATGGTGTTTTGACTTGTTAAAGAAAGTCTGGCATTTTAAGAGAGACAAAAGCTTTAATAAGTGATCCAGACTCCAGGAGAACAGCAGCAGTAGCTAAGGCAGTATGAATAGGTAACATAGAAACATCTGGATGCATAGCGCAGCAAAGGCAAAAAATTAAGAAGGGTCCAGAAATAGCTAGGACTGGAAACTAATTGCACAGCCTTATACAGCATTGAAACAGTAATGTAATAACTAGGTCCAGCCATTTTAATAGTTTATCTGTCTTCAGTTATATGCAGGTTGAGAGCCTTGTGTAACAGACTGCCATTGTCCACAGTAGTTATGCAGCAGACTGTACTTTTTTATTTGGTGGACTCACAATCACAGAAAGTAACTTTATGCTCAAATGAGGCTTGATTATGTCACAGACCTTATCACTGAATGTTCATTGTCTACCCAGAAGATTTTGGGGCTTGCTTCACAGCACCCAGATGTGTAAACGTAGCTCAGTCTCTCCTGAGAGCACCAAAATTAGAGTGCAGTCTAAGGGCTGATTCTGGAGTTATTTGATAGCACTGTCAAGGCTAAATTACTGACTGTAAATGATCTGGATTAAAGGATTGAGTGGTAATTTCTAACTTTCTGCTGCAATCCCTACAAGTTGCCAAGCTCAGGATTTGTAGATGCTAAACTAGATGGATAAGCTTCAGTGGCATATTGCATTTTGCCACTGGGAATATTCAAGCAGTTACTCAGATTTCTTCAGGCCATCATTTCTCAATAGAGGTAGCTGAGTGCCATAAAACTTTGGTGATGGAAGTAATGGTGATATAAAAGGACTATGTAATAAAGCTGTTACAAGCAAAGAGTGGTTATGAAGAGAATAGAGAAAGAAAAAGCAATGATCATCACAAGAGTCTGCTTGAGGGTAAATAAAGTATTGCATTACCTGTTTGCAAAGTGCCTTGCTTAAAACCTTGAATTTGAATGTGACTGTTTGTTGGGGGTACAGGTAATCACATTAGTACCAAATCCTCAGCCCTGAAATGCCCTGGACACTTCATAGTTAAAATGATGTGCTTAATGGAGTTTCTCATGAACAAGTGGAAGTTCAGTTCTTTTTTTCAGACTTTTTAGTAAGGTATAATATGTTTAGCAAAATCAGATGTTTGTTCTGCAACTCTGAAATATCCAGTGGTGTTCTTCATCAAATAGAAAGATGATATATCTTGTACTCTGTTGAAACAAAAAAGGCGTTTCTTCAGGCCAAAATGTCTGAACATAGACCCCCTATAAGAAATCTCTGTTTGTCTCTGTACATTTTCTTGCCAAAAATACTACAGCAGTTGGACATAAAAGGACAGGAATAATCAGGGAAAATTAAGCTCAGGCCCTTATAGATGCATTGTCTCAGCTTGAAAATGTTCATGTATGGGTGTGGTGGCAGAACCACTACAGACTGGATCCTTAGATGTTCCAGATCTTTAAGGAATGCAAGGAAGAAAATAGAAATTCAATAATTGGAAGAGACTGTTGAATATGTGTTGTCTGGAGTGAACACTGCACCTCTCAGAAAAACCGAGTGAGTTCTTTTTCTTTCTTTTTTTTTCCTTGCCCTGTTTAGTCTCCTTACAACTGACCTTCAGCTTCTGCTAGGTTCTTTCACCATTTACTGGATCTGGTCTGTCCATGTTGGCCACTTCTTGGCTAATTCTAATCCAGACACAGGGATGGGCATGAGATCGAGGATGCTGGGGCAGCATCATACTTCTGCCATGGAGTGTTTCTTCATTATGCTCAATCTCCATACCTCTCAACCTCTTAGCACAGTAACTCTGAACAGAGCTGCACAGTCTGGGAACAAAGGCCCAAAAATAGGGGCATCATTTAAATATTGCTCTTATAAACCTTAAAAGTTGCTAGCATAACAGGATTTGTGTTAGCATACATTTTATGAAGGACATGACATCAGAAACTCAAATATATATCACTATTTAGTGACTTCAATTCACAGCAATTTGCCAGAAAACCACACATTTTATAAGGGAAAAAAGTAGGAGTCAAAAATCTGGACAGTTGAGAGGCCTTTTTTCCATCCCTTGTTCACACTCATGATGTCTTTGGGAAGTTTGTGCAATGAGGCATGCTGACTTATCATTCTATCTACAAAGCATCTCATCTACTGCCTCCGCCACCCTTACACAATGCTCCCATATGTCCTCAGCCTCCACCGGAGACTGCAGGGCATGCCTGAGATCATGATCTCCCCCTGGAAGGGCACACCCATCCTGCCATGCCTGTGCCTCAGGCACTGAAACTGTTAATCCAACACAGCTGTCTTGAATCATAGTCTGGGCTTTATCCTCTGTACAATGGCAAGAAATTGATTAGTTCAGCTAGGCATGAATAGGATGACCTCTGAGAATCACAATGATGTAGAGTTAAAACACGTATGACCCTCTGAGACTGCATCTATCTATGGTAATGTTTTAGTAAAATGTGACTGCATTGTGACTCATACAACCACCACTCTCACAGGGCTAGTTAATAACAGACTGACAATTAGCTGTCTTCATGGAGCCAGGATCTGGGATGTAAAAAGAGCTTGTTGATCCCACTATTCAAGCAAATATGATTATAGGCTGATAGTGGTCCATGGGGGGGTGGGGGCATGGGAAAAACCTTAGGCACTCTACCGAGAGGGACAAATCAGATGGACATGATTGGGTTTGCTGTGCATGTGTCTGAGGCAGGAGACACAGTGGTCTTGAGTGGTGTTTTGCCATCAACCAGACTGATACTGAGATTCAAGGACAAGATAATTGTCAATATAGCTGGTGTCAATCTAGGAGGATGTGTCTGCTTAGGAAGAGATGGCTGGTAAGATTCCTGCTTTGTTAGGGATGGTCTCATCTCTATTACCAAGACTTTCACATTCTGGCTAAAGCCTTTGCTGTCCCCATAGTACATCTGATGGACATTCAAATCCAGTAAATTCTAATATCAAACACATTAATGTGGCTCTACTGAGTGCCAAGAGTCTTAAAAAAACATGCCCGAACTTGAGGTTCTGCAACTTGAGAACATTCATACGTTTGTAGTTACAGAGCAATGAAAACACTCCCTCTGTTCCTGGGTGTAGTGCCTATCACATCATCAGATCTATTGGTAATTGTGGGGGAGCGTCACTATTTGTCAAGAATATCATCTCATGACAGATTCCTTTGGACACCACATTTAAACTCCCAGACATCCAAGTCACCATAAACAAGACTGATCAGCACTTCATTGCTAGCTATAGTACACCCTATGCACCCCTTATGAGCACAATAGCTATCTTAATACATTAGATGAAATCTCCATTAAACCCAGCACCTTTCTACCAGGGGACTTCAAGTATGCCAGTGGTCAGCATGTCCAACACTTCTTTGTCATTATAAATACTGACTTGCTTTTTCAAATAGTTAACCATCCTACTAGAGGCTGAATATCCTTGACTTATTCCTCACAAATATGGCCACTTCTTATACAGTTCCATATGTATCCTCCTGCCTTGTTAAATTAAGCCATAAATAATTGACCGTTTTGTTATGAATGGAGATACTTCCCTATAACTACCTCTGTGTTTAGGGACTTATCAGAAGCAAACCTTCTTTACTTACTTGATGTCCTAAATAAATTCTCCTGTAATTCATCTCCGATGCATCCTATTGCTAAAGCTGCTGCCTGTGTCTGTCTTCTGTTCCTACTTACTTAGTCATATTGATAAGGCAGTTCCTATTTGCAACAAAAGTAATGAGAAATTTAAAAATAACTCTTGTGGTGGAATATCCATATAAATAAGCTATGGACTGAAACTAACTGCCAAAAATGCATTATTGTACTGTTACTTGAAGTCCTGTACTGCAGGGAACTACCACGTTAACAATACACCCCTAAGAAGCAACCCAATAATTCAGGATTTAGGAATTTATCTGGACAGTGAAATAACTTTTGACCAACATGTCTATTGTTGTAAGAATGACCTTCTGTATTGCACAGCTTATAAACAAATGGATTGTGTCTAGATCTAAGGATGTCATTGTCCATCTTTACTCAGTCCTCATTAGGCCAGTCATTGAGTATAATGCCCATTTTGACATGTATCTCTCTAGACACATGCAAAAACTGGAGCACCTACAGAGATACCTTACTGAAAATATATAAGGTCTAAACAATATGTCCTACATGGACTGACTCAAAGCTGTATCACTATATTTGGTATTCTACAGACTGCTAAGAGGTGACCTGGGTCTGGCATGCAGGCATCCTCTGACCCTTTACTGATGGATTTACGGCACATCAGCAAGTCAAATGGTATCAGAAAAATTCAGCCTATGGGGATGAATCTCTTCTACAGTATCAACAGAATGGTTTGGAGGGACAGGTATATCTCACACAAAGTATGTATGGTTAATTAAGTATTTTGCTTAAGCATTTTTCCATGTGCTAACTAAATAAGGATTTTTGCTTCTCCTTTCTCTCTTCCTGATGTCTTGTTCTATAACTGCTCTCAGCTCTCCAGCTTGCCTACCCTCCACTAGGAGATAAGAACCCAGCATGGAGCTAAGGACCCATCCTAACCTACCAGCTGTAACATCACCCTATAAGTGTACCCCTGTGCTCTTCCAAGAAAAGAAAGGAGAGTATGTGTTGTCCTCATACTGACTTTAAAACTAATCTGTAGGCTGCTTAATTCCATGTTGTTGTTAACTGCAAGCTTCTCTGCCTGGTCACCCAGCAGCCATACCCCCCCCTGTATCCTGTAGTCAAAGTATAGTCCCTCTCTTGCATTAACCTTACCTACTCTAGCTAAATAGATCATCTTTCTAGCCTTAGTCTAGCCTTCCCCAGAATCTACCTCTGCTGTAATTCATGTCTTTTTCTATCCCTCCATCCCAGAAAATACTCATACTATTGTATACTGTCTAAACCCTTCCTACTATCGACCCTTCACACAACCCTGTTCTGCTCGAATTACCCACTTTCCACCTTTATATACTCCTATTCTACTTCTTATTCACTCTATACCAATAGCAAATTAACTTACCTCTACAATCAGCATTCCACTGATTGTTCACCTTGGCTGTTTCACTCACTTGTCTCTACCCGCTCCGTTCGCCCTGCGGGCTCACTCCGCTCCCTTCCCTGCCCCCAATTCCCACCCGCCCCAGAGGTCCTACATTTATTCCTGTTAACCACACCCCCATCATATCTGCTCCAATCAATTGGCACACCTTATTACTACTTCCCACCCTTCTTGACAAATCACCTCACCTGGCCATATTATACTACCTCCCTACCTTTCTTGTAACAACTTCCTAACTGTTAATACTACCTACCCCCTTTTATTCCACATCTTATAATAAGACAATGGCTAAATTATCCATTCCATATCAAACAAAATTTTTAATCCTGGCCTCTCTTTTACCTCCTCTAACTATTACCTATCTATTAACCTCCTATGAACAACCATTACACCCCAGCCTTCTCTTCCCCTCCAAATTCACTTCCACACCACTACTAGCTATCTCCCAAACCAGCATCAACATCACAACTAGTCCCTGCTACTTACAAGCCAAATCATAGATTGGCTCATATAAAGTACATCAATCTACATATTAGAAAATCACTTTACTATTTCTGTAAATTTCACAACCCTATATATATAGAATATACCTCCAAGCCCTGCTAGATGGGGACATTCATCCGAACCCCGGCCCAAACAATACTCCAGCCACTGAACAAGGCAACTTTAACATTACTAGTACACAAGCCCCAATTAAACCTCCTAACTCACTTTTTATAGCACATCTTAACATACGAAGCATTAACAACAAAATTGCCCACCTCCACGTCCTCTTAGATATCCAACTATTTGACATCCTATGTTTATCTGAAACATGGCTAAAACCTACAATTAATGACAATGAAGTCATCCCACCTGGTTACAATATTCTCAGATTAGTCCGTAAAAACAAAAAGGGAGGGGGGGTTAGCAGTCCTTTATAAAACAGAGCTACAAGTTGCCACTGCAAACCTTTGTCCACCTGTATACAGTAATGCAGAAATCCTCATTACCAAACTTCAGGTCAGCACATGTAAATCCATAAACATCGCTTGTGTCTACCCTCCCCCTGGAAATAACATTAATATCCTTGAAAAAATTCTAAACTGGCTGTCTATTAATCTTCCACAAGAAACTTTAGTCCTTGGAGACTTTAATATTGACTGGAAGTCCTCCTACCACCCATATTAACCTATATGGCTTCTCACAAGCCATCACCTCCCCAACCAGGATCAATAAAACAAATAACAAAGAAAGAACCTTAGATTGGATTCTTACTAATCCTCCTCTTCAAACATACAAAGTAGGAACCCTTCCTGATGATCTAAGTGATCACTCACTAACATATATCATCAGACACAAAACCAACATAACTTACCCAAATACCTTTAGGACAATACGGACCAAAAAACATTTTAACCCAGAACTATTCCAGTTAGAACTTAAACACTGCAACTGGTTACCGCTAAAATCCCTCCCACTAGACGAAGCTGTGGAATACTTTAATTCCACATTCTTAGCCATCCTTGACCACCATGCCCCATCACGCCCCATTAGAAATAAGGCCAAACCTGCCCCATGGCTCACAATAGCTACTAAGTAAAAAATCCTCCTTAGAAACAAATCTTGGACTAAATGGCGCACTACTAAGAATTCTACAGACCACCAATACTTTAAACAACTTAGAAATACGACAAAAAAAGCTATCCTCTTAGATAAAAAAAACTTTTACTTCCAGCTGCAACGAACTCACCAAAAGAATCCACAAAAGTTTTGGTCTAGCATTAACAAACTACTATACCCAGGCCAGTCTATTACACCTAACCCCCAAGATTCCAACCGTGATAATCAACACAAACTGCCAACGCGTTCAATTCTTTTTTTACAGATGCCATCCAAACTCTGGCTAGTCAATCATCTCCAAGTACCTCTAATCTAGCAACCTCACCTATTTGCCCACTTCCATCATTTCAGTTACAATATGTTTCTACTTCCTTTATCTGCTTTCTTCTCCAAAAACTAAAACCTACCACCCCCTCTGCTGACCAACTACCAGCAGAATACCTGCAAAAAGGAGTCAAAGCCATAGCCTTCCCCATTTCCATACTGATGAACAGAACCATAAGGGAAGGAACTATCCCATCTATCTGGAAAATCATGCACATCATCCCCCTACATAAAGGTGGTAACTCCAATGACTTTTCAAACTATCGTCCAATAGCTTTACTCTCCCCACTGGCAAAAATAATGGAAAAATGCATCCATAAGCAACTACTTAACCATCTTATCCAAAATAACTTACTCGCCAACTGTCAACATGGATTTAGACCATACCACAGTACCACCACTGCACTGCTATCCTTTACAGACTGCATAAATAAAAACCGTAACAACAATATTCTCTCCTCTTCAGTCTTTATAGATTTATCTAAAGCTTTTGACATGGTTAATCACCAGCTCCTTATAGATATACTTAAATCCCTTTCTCTTGAACCTTTAGCCTTAAATTGGTTCAAATCTTACTTATACAACAGACAACAGGCTGTACTATGGGACAACAATCTATCTACACACCTCCCCATTTCCCTTGGTGTTCCCCAGGGCTCCATATTAGGCCCACTGCTATTCTCCTTTTTTATTAATGACCTCCACTTAGCAATTCCTCATACAACCTATATTCAATACGCAGACAACTCCACTATAATTTGTTCAGCTAATTCTCCTTCTGAGCTACAGTCCCTTACCCAAAAAGCATTTAATACAGTAGAACAATGGTTTTTAAACTGCTGCCTTCTATTGAACCCTAAAAAACTAAACTTCTACTTTTTACTCCAACCCGCAAGTCAACCCCTGCTTACTTCACACTCATATCTAAAAACGGCACACTCATATCTCCTGACCCAACCACCAAAGTTTTAGGAATAACTATAGATAGCAGCATTAACTTTGATACTCACATTAACAGTACAATTAAAAACAGTCAACAAGAAATTGGGATCCCTCTATAGAATCAAACCCTTTCTTACACCATTAGGCAGGACTGCTATAGCCAGAACTCACTTAATCTCCACTCTATTCTATGCGTCACCTATATTCACTAATCTTTCAAAAAACAACCTCAACAAACTGGCAATTTCCTATAATAATATTGCTAGATTTGCCACTGGCTCTCCTTTTAAAACTCATCATTGTAGCAACCTAAAACAATTAGGATGGCTAGAGTTCCAAAATCAGCTTCTATTTCACCAGCTTGCTATTACCCAAAAGAGCCTGTATCACCCCACCAATACACCTACACTCTCTACTCTCATTATCACCTACAACAATCTTAAGAATATACGCTCCTCTAATAAACTACTTATTAGTACTAGCAGATCAAACAACTTAGCAGAAGATTCTTTGTTCTCTAATTCTGTAGGAAAACACTGGAACTTACTTCCCTCTGAACTCCTATCTCTGTCCTCAATAACACTTTTTAAACAGAAACTAAAACTATTTCTTAGTATTCACTGGTTATGCCCTTGTACTAACCCTGACTAACTTTCGTACTTTATACCTATGTATACTTTTCACCTAATATTAAACTGCACTAACTACTGACTTCTCCTTACCGATTCATATAAATCATGTTTTCCAATTTAATTCTGTGTATATATGGATAAAGTAAACAACTTTTTGTATATTACCTTTACTATTTGTATTATGCCCACCATTAGTTTTGTACTTTTTTAATAACAGCTGCATCAAGCTTGTACTGCTGCAACAGTATTGGACTTTTTTTAATAACAGTTGCGTCAAGCTTGAACTGTCACAGCATTTATACTATATTGTGTATTTTTGTTGGAACTTTTCTCCCCGGGCCTCTACTGAAAATGGACATGCTAGGGCAGCGAGACATTTCCCTTTTGTACATTTGACTGGGGACACATGGCTGAAGTGACATTCAGCTGTAGAGAAATATGGCTGTTTGCAAATTCCCTGTGGGCAAAGAGAAGCATACACTGCCATGCCCACAGCTTTAATAACCAAATGCACAGGGGGAAAACAATGTCCATGGTCCCCAGGGGAACATGAGACAGCAGGCAATATGGCAGGCATCAGCAGCAGGCTGGCCAGAGGGCATGTCAGTGGCAGTACAAATGCAGTGCACAATGGGCAGTGCCTTTATAATTGGAGTGTGTGGACCACTACCCCCTTTACAGTGTCTAGGGAACATTACCTAAAATGCATACTGGAGCATAAATGTGACTACAATAGCCTGCAAGATTTCCTCCATGCTGTAGCACACTTCTACATGTTGTAGTTATATAAGTATGTACTGTACACTGAGCACAACACTCATTACTTCTTCTGCTGACATGCATTTGGCTAATAAAGCTGTGAGCATGGCAGTATGTGCTTCTCTTTGCCCACAGGGAATTTGCAAACAGCCATATTTCTCTGCAGCTGAATGTCACTTCAGCCATGTGTCCCCAGTCAAATGTACTACAGGGAAATTTTCTCGCTTCCTAGGTGCCTGAACCCAAGATTAATAACTAAAAAGATCAGTGGCCTGAAAAACCTTAGTTGTCAGGACAGACTAGCAGCCCTATGTCTATACTCAGTCTCTTACAGAGCATGTCTAGACTTTTCTTAGCCATGAAAGATCCAATCCTGTTTGACCTCCTATTCCTTCACGGAACAAATGGTACCTGAAATACTTGGTTAAAGAAGTTAAATTTCATCTGCAGATAAATAGGACATATTTGTGTGATAAATTCAAATCCTAACATATTCCTCATCTGTGGAACAAGCTTGTACTACATGTCAAACAAAGTAGAACCCTTGATACCTTCAAGGTAATCCTAGAAAACTGGATAGGCAGCCTCAAATTCTCCACCAGTCTTTTTTGTCTTGCCCTTCTTGAGGCTAGAGGTAACTTCTGAATAGGGTTTTTTGGCTAGGCTTGTAGTGGTCTGCTGATTGATTGCTTACTTAACTATGATCTACCTAATTAAAAAAGGAATAACCTTGTAGCACTGATCTTGACAGTATCTGAGACTTTCCATGTCAATACCCATGGCACTTTCAGAGCTCCTGTTCTCAGTTAAGTTGGTAGCCCTCCACCCCCCTCCAAACTACATATGTATTCACACATTTTTTGGCTTAAATTTGTGTGAAACTCAAATCCCTAAATTGTTGAAATTCTTCAAACAGAAGTGGCCTATGCCGCACATGTATGGGTGCATTTGCAGTATGTCAGCAAACTATTGCATTTAAAGTAAAAGCAGTGGCAGAGATTTTTTTTTAATCTTTATTGAATTATCACTAGTGACATAGGCAGCCATACATTTATATTAACAAGTTCACATTTACAAAGATTATACATCATGTATATTCGTTTATACAATATAATCAACCCAAGAGTTTTCAGTTATACTTTGGCCAGACAGCAATGTGGCCAAGACTTCTTAAAGCAAATACTGAAGCAGTTAACCTACAAAAGGACACTTGGACTTGTCCATTTAAGTCGAGTGCTGCATCACTAAAATACTTAGAATGTTTGTCATGTAGGGATGTGCCAGAAATGATAACACTTAATCTGAAGCCACTATGCATGGCAAAGACTCAGTCTTCCCTGTTGTGGCAGAATTTCAGCTTTGCAGATGATAGTTCTTTTGAAGGTTCATTAGTTTGTCAGACATTCCCTATTCCAGCATCAGCTTTTTGGTTGAATAAAATTAGGAAACTGATGATTCATATAATTTTAGAAAGGGGTAAAAGGCATTTTGCTAGGGCAGCTTTGTGTCTCCCTCGGAAATAGGGGGGGGTCTAATGGGTATTTGTCAGATGGCTAGAATGGTGGACTGCCTCTATCTTATAACTCAGGAGCTCAATTTCTCTCTATGGGCAAGAACTGAATCTAATTTGCTGGGTACCAAGTCTCACAGAGCCAGTCTGTGATATCCCAGATTTTTACAGACTCATTTCTAGGGATGGTGGACAATAAATTTAGCCAATAAAACATTTGGGATTTTGCATAGGAAGGTACCATCTGTAGAGTCATCCACTTCTAAAAACAGTTGGAAAGGAGTGTTGGTGGCCCAAACAGACAGATGAATTATGTCCATGCTAGAACTTCTAAGATACCCATCAGGCAAGTTTAATTGTTTTAAATCCATTGACTGGTTACGGATAGAGTTCTCATTAATAAGGAAAGATTTTTTGTGATGTTTACAATTGAGTCATGCCTTTTATTATTTACCTTTCAAATAAGGTTTCAATAAGGTTCAAGTATCATTAGAGGAAGCTGTCTCAGGAGCTGTGCAGGGTGGCATTTATAAAAGAAAATTTCAGACTTTACACATTTAACTGCTGTATATTAAGAACTGTAGGACTATGCTTACTTTCACAGGGTCTCAGTAAGCGTGTAGCAATTCTACAAGTGTGAGTTTTATGTATAGACCATGAGCTTAAACAATTTTTACAGCAAGTGTGTGTATTTGACCCCAAACAGGATGGCTGTCAAGGGCTATGCCCATTCAAGGCCTTGTGGCATATGTCATACAGAGAGAGATGACACCCTTCACATATTTTGGACTTGTTTAGGAGTCTTGCCCACATACCTCTCAACCTGTTAGAGCAAGAAATCTGGATAAAGCTATAAATAATAGTGGAACAAAGGCCCAAAAATAGGGACAACTTCTAAATATTGCTCTTACAAACTTAAAAAATTAATAAAATAACAGGTTTTACATTGGCATGGATTTTCTAAATGGTATGAAGTCTGAAACTCAAATATATGTCATTATTTTTTAACTTTAATCTTGAATGATTTGCCTCTAATTTGTCAGAAAACTACAATTTTGTGAAAAACGGACCAAAAATATGAGGCAAAAATTTGTACAGTTGAGAAGTATGCTTGCCCATGTTGTAGGAGGTGGTATCTTTGGGCACAGTTGTCCTGCAAGAGTATACCCCTTTGAGGCTAGCATATGGATATTGGGTTCTTATCTGGAATGGCCATCATTCCCGAAGTTTTAGAAATTGTGACTTCTCCAGATGTCATTGATAACAATTTGTACATTACATCAAATTGGAGTGCACCTGAGGCCATGTCTGTGTATATATGAGTAAGATTTTAAGAAGATACACAGGGCCTCTGTGTGCTATAAGAGGCAGAGAAGGAGGGGATTATTTTGCTGTAATACTGAGACATCAGGGAGTGTACCCATGTGCACTGTGGGAGATCACAGCTAAATGGACAAGACCGTATAGGAAAAAGCCGTGGTAATTTGGACTCAGGTTACCCCTTGCATATTTAGAATCGTTTATAATGCAAATCAACATTTATATTGTTATACCTTGTTGTACTTTATTTAACTTGATTTTTGGTATATTAGTGTTTGTTGTACTGTTACAGGTTCTTGTTATTGTTCGATTACCGTCTTTTTCTAAGAAGCATTGCTTGTGTGTACGTGATGCATCCTGTATATGCCTCACATTTGTTTTATGTTAAATGGCTCTTAATGTACTGGATTTTTGACACAATAAAAAAGAACTGTGTTTAGCAAACTATCAACAAAGAAGCAGCAAAGTCTGGTTCGCCGAAAGCTGTTCTCAACGTATCCAATGTATTGGATCCAACAAACCACCCGTAATTTCCGGAAAAGTGTCATGGTTACGTTTTGCAAGATGGCTGCACCCAATAATTTCAATTAATCAATTGATGGTCAACGTTATATATACTGTGTTAATTGAATGTACTGATTGTCTGAAGAAGTCGAGAATTTGACGAAAAGGCATACTGTCCGTTATTAGAGGATTAAGGCGTTTACATGTTTTTTCGTGGCTGGTGACAGCCTTGTCTGCTTGGTTTTGGAATAAAGAGCTTTGGCTGACTTCCTGGTGG
Source organism: Protopterus annectens (assembly GCF_019279795.1). NCBI lineage: Eukaryota > Metazoa > Chordata > Ceratodontiformes > Protopteridae > Protopterus > Protopterus annectens. The sequence continues at coordinate 358,672,583 of NC_056731.1, read as the reverse complement.
CGATTGTTTCGTTTCGTGGTTGCCTTTTGACTCAAGTTTCAGTTTGGTTGCATTTCCCACCTTTGGTTTTATTGTGCACTTTATTTAACTTGATTTTGGTATATTAGTGTTTGTTGTACTGTTACAGGTTCTTGTTATTGTTCGATTACCGTCTTTTTCTAAGAAGCATTGCTTGTGTGTACGTGATGCATCCTGTATATGCCTCACATTTGTTTTATGTTAAATGGCTCTTAATGTATAGGATTTTTGACACAATAAAAAAGAACTGTGTTTAGCAAACCATCAACAAAGAAGCAGCAAAGTCTGGTTCGCCGAAAGCTGTTCTCAACGTACTCAGTTCAATTATACATTGTTCATACATATTGCTGTCAATTGACTGCCACATTTCTGTTTTGGATACCCTTAGTGGTATGGAATATCAGCTCTTGCAGACATTTTTCTGACTGTGCTTTGCTTTGAATATTATTAGAGGTTTTGTTTGGTCTTTATCTGCAATATATTGTTTTAAACATCTGTAGCCATCTTGCAGACTTGTGGAATAAGAACCGCTTTTTTCTGTCAGTGTAATAATTTTGATCTTCTGACATCATTACATCTGTTTCTTTACATGTAACAGATAAAAGAGGAAGACATCAGCAAACCTTTTTTAAAACATAAGGATTTTTGGCTTATTTGGGAAGAAACTATTGATGAGTTATCAAGGTGAGAGTGCAGAAGGCAGAGGGATGATGTGTGAGGAGATATAGCACAGAACCTAAAGTAGCAGGAAAATGTAAATTATACACCTCAAAAAGGAAATAATAGGAGTTGTGAATAAACCCCCCCAGCTTATAAAGGGATGACGTGGGTGGAAAGATCTGTGAAGATGTTTGACAGGTATACCAAGAAAAAACAAAGAGGACTAAGTATAGAAACATGAGAGGAAAAATGTCCTGGTGATCTTTCATTATCCTTCAATTATTGTAAAACATAGTATGAGCCGAAGATGGCAAAAGCCAGCAAAACACTGAGTTGCTTATAGAACAGAATGAATTCCAGAAAGGCAAGTGTTAATCTTTCATTAGACAAGGTACTGATAAGACCATTGCTAGCGTCCTCTGTGCAGTTTTACAAACTGGGAGAGAGTGCAGGGGAAGGTCCATCAAGATTATCAGCGGGACAAAAGTGGAGTTAGGCTGAATGCATATGGGATGGCACAGTGATGTTTTGCTTAGCACTGCTGTCTTGCAACACTTGTTCCACCAGTTCATTTCTTAGCTGGTTTTCCTCTTTTGCATGTAGGTGTGGCCCTCCTTTGTCCATGTGAGTTTTTACTGAGTGCTTTGATTTTTCTCAAACATCCTGAATGCATCCCATGTAGTTATATTGGTGATCCCAAAAATTGCCTGTAAGTGTGCATGCTATGTGTGACAGTCTATGTGATGGGCTGATGCCCTATTTGAGGTTAGTTCCTCTGCCTTATGCCAATTAAATAGCATAATGGTCTTGGGCTTCCCCACAACCATCAATTGGGTAAAGAGGTTAGTCATAGGACATACACTGAATGCTTTGGAGGAAAATATGGAGCAAGGAAGTTATCTGGATTCATAAAGTTTGGGTGGAATTTAAATTGGAGAACAGTGGAAAATGGGGAATGCAAATAGAAGGGTGAGGAATTACTTTCTACCTCAGAAAAAACGTTTCTACAAATTTAGTGGTTAGGCATCGAGCAGTTTGTTTGACAGTGTTCATATGTTTGGTATTTGGGGAAGTTGGTAGGCATGTAGGATAAGAAATGTGTAGGAAGTATTTGTAGAAACTGGGTGGACTTGCTGAGCAACTGGCATTATTTGGCTGATTTTCTCCATACATTTTTAGCTATCAAGGCCTCAAATCTGTTAGAGTTTCGTTTACTTACACTGTTATGTATTCACCTATGTTGCAGCTGGTTCAGCATTTTCCCTCGATATGTTCTGCTGAAGCCAGATAACATGGGCTTCAATTTCTTATGAGAATTCTTGAAAAAGTACTATTTCTTTTTGTAAGCATTTGCCAGTACAAGTGCCGTAACACATTACTTGAACAGTTTATCAAGTTATCTATACATCTTTTAGCTTATTTATCTGTAGATGGTTTAGATGGTATGCCTTTTGGAATTGTGCTCTTCAACACAGCTAATAACCCATTTATAAGTTGTTAAATATCTTGGTTGTGCATTTTGTGTATTGATAGCCTACACCCAGTTTAAATAGTGTGATTCCTTAAAAAGTTTTTTTAAGAAGTTTTATTCTTTTTAAGATTTTTTTTATTAAGAGCAGTTTTGTCTTTAGGGTTAGTGTCTTTATACTTGCCAGTATGCAAGCTTGGGCGGTGCAGTGGTTAGTGTTTTCACCTCATAGCAAGAGATTCCATGGTTTGATTCTCGGCTGGGGTGCCTTCTGAGTGGAGTCTGCATGTCCTCCCTGTGTTCGTGTGGATTTCCTCAGGATGCTCCAGTTTCCTCCCACATTCCAAAAACATGCAGAAGGTGGATTGAACACTCTAAATTGGCCCTAGGTATGAGTGTGTGAGTGTAGATGTGTGTGTTGTACCCTCCAAGGAGAATTGGGCCTTGAGCTAGCAACCTGAGCCCATAAAAGCCGTAACTGCTACAGAAACAATGAACGCTGAAAGTTGCTCATTGCCCGATGTATCACATGGTACATAAATGGGAAAGAGAGAGAGAGTACGCAGGCTTGCTTTAAGGATGATAATTTACCTGCTCATACCCTGTGATCAAAATGTGCCTTTGAAGTGTAAATAGGGCTTCACCCATTTTCTTTACATGGTTTTAAGCTCTTGGCTGGGCTGAGCAGTTGTTGAGCTGCATATTTGTCAGATTCTGATACACTGAGTCTTGCCTTGTATTCAAGACCATCCCTTTCAAGCTAGTTTGGGATTGCAGTCTTTTTATCTCCAGCTAGGAAGTTGAAATCCAGACATGATGCAGATGCTGAGCCCATGAAGTCTTTGTCATGACAGACAGTTTCATGTCTTACATCCTCATTTCCTTTTTATTTTCTCTTTTTAAATTATTTTACTCTGCCAGCTCAGCCTTCCAGGAGATGCTCTGCAAATTTAGATATTCATTTGGGAACTGCAGTCACCACAACATTTTAATCCTTCTAAGTAGCAGTGAAGACATGTCTCCAGAAATCACTCTCTTCTACAGCCCCTTCCCCTGGTCAGGATTGCTGGACTTGAAAAATAATGTGCCTGTATGCTTTAACGCAGTTCACTGTTGTATTGACACTGCCTTCATACCACAACATTTAGGAATACTGTAAAATCATACTTTAATCAGTGCTATGTAATTTTTCAAAATGCAAGTAGACTAATGTCTTTCAACTCCTCATATACAATGCTGTCTTTACACAGACTCCTTTTTTAGAACATGTATAAATAGGTATCATTTTCATGTATTTAGCAAAACAGTTCTCTTAAAGGGAACAAGTGGCTAGACAGAGGAGAGGACATACAATGTTTTACTGGGTCAGCATCCTTGTTTCAGGTTTCAGTCTACTGTCTCCAGGCAGTTCATCTCACTCTCGATATTAGGTTTGTTTCTGCAGTGCATGTTTTTTGTACTGTGAATAGTATATTCCTAGTAGTTTAGTGATCTCTTACTTTTGACAGTGAAGAAGGCCTCATCAGATTTTTGAATAACCCTATGAAATGGCTGTGATAAATATATAGTATTCTTGTCAGGCTTTAAATTATGAATTATCACATTTGAAAATCTTATTAGAAATGCCCCAAACTCGTTTGGGCATGTGTCATACATAAAGGATGTTGGAATAGGGGTACAAAATCTATTTTCTTAGTAGTGGGAAGGTCAACTGACTGTTTTAGTGAAACTAGTGTATATTATGCACATTCAGGAAGACTAGCATAAGCTGCTGAGAAAATATGGTTTTAATCACGTAACACCCTAAAAGAAGCGTCTTCTAGGTTTATTGCCATGGGAGGTTGATTTGGCAGAAGAACCTATTTCTTGCAATTGAAATTGCTGCCATTTAGAATAGATTTTACAAAATAGCACTAAGATTTGGATCTAATTTAGGGGTGGGCTTGCTTTTAACTTTGTCTTGTACTGCCTTTTCCACTCCAAGAGCTAAGACAGTCAGGACATTTGGACTTTTTAATTGATTGATTGATTCATTCATTTTCCTTTATTTGTTTCATCCTTTTCAGGTTCACAGGGAAAACTGAACCTCTCTCAGCAGTCATTGAGCTTAAGGTATTAAACCCATTCTGGATGGGAAGTTGTCCTTATCATTACACTCACATGCACACACACACACACACACACACACACACATACACACAAAGCTATGGACAATTTGGAATATTGGCAGTTCACCTGTCAGTTTTTCTTTGGGAGATTGGAGGAAACCGGAGACCCCAGTGAAATTCCATACAGAAACATGGAGGGCATGGAGTTTTCACACAAAAGGCTCCACAACCAGGAACTGAACTGGAGAGCAGCAGTGCTTAGTGTTGTACCACAGTGCCATTAGTAGATACTAAATATAACAAATATTCAACCAGGTATGCAGCACTACAAGTTACAGAACTTTAATTGCAGGGTTCTGCAAGTCGCATAAAAACATGCTGTCTTGTGCTGGTGGGAAGACTTTAAGACAGAGGAGGAAAAAATAATTTTGAGACTAGGCACCCTTATGCTGGATCATGCTGTATGCCTTAAAGGGTTGCAGTAATGGGCATTAACATGCTGGAGTACATAGAGAGAGTCATAGTTTCAGGTATATTGAGGTCATCCTTTCTAATGGTTGGGCATCATTAAAGCTAAATCCACTGCTGAACATTCTAGAGGGCGCAAAGGCAAAGGACAGTTAGGCTGGTAGCAAGCATGCAGTACAGAGTTAACAAAGTGATGAACAATATGGCGTGGTTTAAGGATAGATTTGGAAAGTGAGCATACATACATTAGAAGAGGAAGGGATGTATCACCAAGTAATACCATTTTTAGGTACAAATACCAGGGTTGAGAGGAAGTATGGACAGAGGAGAGAGAGAAATGTGTGGCCACTGGAATGAAAACTTTTCAAACAATTACAGACCCATAGCCATCCCTTCCCCCGTGTCAAAATTCTGGAAAAATGTAGACACACTCAATTACTACAATACCTGTTATCTCACAACCTTATCTCTCCCTCCCAACATGGTTTCAGACCAAAACATGTTACATTAGACGTTGAGTCACTTTTTACTTGCATTCCCAATGATGTGGGTATAGAGATGATTAGAGATTTTCTCATACCCAATAAGTGTTTTTCTAGTAATAAAGTCACACTACTTTGTGCTCTATTAGAAATAGTTCTCAAAAATAATGTTTTTGTTTTTGAAAATGATATTTTCCTTCAAAAGACTGGTGTGGCTATGGGCACAGTCTGTGCCAATAGTTACGCCAATCGTGTTCTAGCACATTGGGAGCATACAGCCATTTTTACACCTGCTAATGAGTTTTTTGATAACATCCTCTGGTATGTATGCTTTGTCGATGATGTTTTTATGTTGTGGAAAGATGGCACTATTGAACTAAATTGTTTTGTCACTTTTACATAATACTACCAGTTTCCTCAAGTTCACGTATCAACATTCATACAATCATATAGAATTCTTAGATGTCTCTCTTGATAAATTTGACTTACAGAAGGTTAATAGTAGTATTTACAAGAAGCCAACTAGAAAAAAATACTCTTCTACACAAAAGGAGCATGCATCCCAAACATGTTACTAAAAATTTGGTTAAAGGTCAAATTTATAGAACTTTAAGGTTGCACAATAATGATATGGAAGCTAGCAATGCCCTTACAGAACTAAAATCAGAATTTTTAGAAAGAGGCTATTCTGAATCAGAAGTGGACCTGTTTATTAAGGAAGCATGGACACAGAGATCCACTAGGTGCAAACCATTTTTTAATTTTTCTAGTGATGAATTGCTTCCATCAACATCATCTGGTAACACTTCAGAAAACTTTAAGTTGTTTTGCAATATTCTAATGATATTGATAACTATTGCAATATTATCAAGAAAAATTGGAATATTTTACGTGACATTCCAGGTTTTATTGAAAAGTTTGGTGAAACACCCTCATTTTCTTTTAAAAATAATAAATCATTAAACAACATCTGTGCTGTAAATCAGTGCATCTACATGCACCTAAGTCCACGAGGAAAGGTACTTTCCCATGCAGAAATTGTTCTGCTTGTAAATTCATTTATAGTCAAGCACTGTATATACATCCTTCATGTCACTTCAAAATCTCTTTACATCACTATGCAGATTGCAGAACTGAGAATATTGTTTATTTTGCCTTCTGCCAAAAATGTCATGCTTATTATGTTGGAAAAACAAATAGAACCTTCAAAGACAGAGTTTTAGAACATAACAGAGACATTAGAAACAATAAGGAAACGAATGCATTGACAGTACATGTCATGAATACTGACTTGACACATAGTTTTAAGCTTTTAATTTTACAAGTTCTCATTTGTTCCATTAGAGGGGGTGATATAGAGAATCAAACAGGCTGCTGAGCAAAAGTGGATCCTCTTAAATGCAGAAAAACATCCTGGGTTGAACAATATGTTTTCTTTAAAACCCTTTTTGAAAGCACACCCTCTTAAACACAAGCAGTTATATACTACTTTATAATCTGTTTTTGTTTTTAACATATCATTTGTTTTTAAGATGTCCTTTATAAAAGTTTCTGAGATTTTTCCCTCTCTTTTTTAGTATCTTATTAAATTATTAAATTATTAGCTTAGTTAATTGGTTAATGATTTTAAGCTGTGATGGTAAGCTACTATTTAAATGTTTTTAGCAAGTACAATTGTCTGAAGAAGCGACTTGTGAGTCATGAAAGCGCTTACCTTTGCTTTTTTGTTGTTTTGTTAAAGTTTCTGCTCTGGAAGTCTATGTGCAGTTTATATTTCAGTGAAGATCACTGTGAGAAAAAATAAAGTTAGTAGTGTGTACATATTAAATAATAGTTATGACCAAATGGCATTTCCTTGATAACATATTTATTTTTGAGTAGTAATGAACACTGAAGAGAGGGGAGAAATGAGATAAGGAATGGACAGTGTGTTGAAAGAGTTATAGATATCTTGTCAGTCAGTTTTGGCACAGGAGCAATGCCAGTTCTTGGATAGATGTTCAGATAGTAGTGGTTTGAAACTGGTAGATTCAGGTGTGTTTTGGAGGGTGTGGGGTAGAGAGTTCCATAATTTGGCTATATGATTTGAAAATAGGTCTTCACTGTAAGTGTTGTTAGCTTTACTGTGAGAAAGTTTCTGTCTGCAGGTCTTAGACTTTGTAGGCATGAATAGGGAACAACAAGTTCCTTGAGGGATGGGCAACTGTCAGGATGGAAGGTTATATTGTGTGTGAATTTAAGTTGGTAGAGATGAAGAAGGTTAGGTAGCTCGAGACAATTTAATTTATGTAGAGCAATTCAATAGGTGGGTTTGGTGGGGAAGGTTGGCTGCAGAACGGGCTATTTTGTTGTACCAAGTTTCCAATTTGATATGGCTAGTCTGGTATTGTTAGTGAGGAATGGCTTGCTTCTGTACAGTGAGACAAGTTTGATGTGAACTTTTTTAATTGTGGTGGCTATGTGTTGGCCAAATCTGAGTTTGTTGTCAATTGCCACTCCAAGGAGTTTTGTATGCTCAACTGGTTGGATGACTGTGTTGTTTGCTGAGAGAATAGTGACAGGAGGAGTGGTCTGTGATTGTTTGCTACTGGTAAATAGCATTAACTGTGTCTTTTGGAGGTTGAGGATTACTTGTGATTTACTTAGATATGTTTCTATATTATTAAAAGCTTGTTGGGCTACTGTTTGGAGGTCTGGTAAGGTATCTGCCTAGCAGATTAAAGTTGAATTGTCTGCATACTGAACTACTTTAGCATGTCTTGTGGATGAGGCTAGATCATTAGAGAAGATGGTGAAAAGAATGGGTCCTAGTATGGCCCCTTGGGGGACTCCAACTGAGACAGGCAGAAGTGGTGAGAGTTTGGATTTCCATTGTACTGCTTGTTGTCTGTCAGAAAGATAGCTTAGGAACCAGGAGAGGGAAGTCTTTGATAGGTTTAGTGAGGCAAGAGTACTAAGGAGTTTCTGATGGGAGACCCTGTCGAACACTTTTGACATGTCTAAGAAGACTGATGCTACTTGGTGGTTTGAATTTCCCAGCTGGTTGATGGTGCTAAAGAAGTTAATTAGGGCTGTGGTAGTGCTATGTTTTGGTCTGAAACCATGTTGGGAGAGAGAGATAAGGTTGTGAGATAACAGGTATTGTAGTAATTGAGTGTGTCTAAATTTTTTCAGAATTTTGACACGGGGGAAAGGATGGCTATGGGTCTGTAATTGTTTGAATCTGTTGATGTCCCTCCTTTATGCAGAGGGGTGATGTAAGAAATTTTCCATAATTGTGGGACATATTGTTCTGCTATAGACCGATTTACCAGAATGGCGATAGGCAGAGCTATGGCATAAGCTGACAGTTTAAGGTACACATTGGGGAGTTGGTCAGCTGCTAAGGAAGAATGTTTCAGTTTTTTCAGCATTGTTCTTATGGTGTTAGTCAGGACAGGTTTGAGGTTAAAAAAGGTTGTTGTTAGTGTCCACATTAAGTGGAAGAGACAGAGGGGTGGAATTGTTCCCTGTAACTAAGGAGTGGATGCTGTTTATAAAGTATCTGTTGATTTGTGAGGCAATACTCACGCTTTGGTTATTGGTTGTTGGTTCTGGTGTTGTAGCTTTACCTGGGTGGAGGAGTGAGTTAATTGCTTGCCAGAACTTTTTGGGATTGTTTTCATATTTGTTTTGTATAGTTGTATAATATGTTTTTTTGTCTAGTTTGAGTTGTTTTTTTGTTTAATTATAGAGTTGTTGGTATGCTAGTAGAATTTTATTGTCTTTTGTTTTTTGGTATTGATACCAGGTTTTATCCCTTAGTATTTGAAGTTTAATGGTTTTGTTTGATATCCAGGACAATCTCTTAATTTTAACACGACATGTACGAGTTGTTGCTAAGCTATTTAGAATAGCTAGACATGTGTCATTGAAGTATGTTACAGCCTGGTCAAGTTGGAGATGATGGAGTGGTGTCCAGTTGTATTTATTGAGCATATCTATGAATGCTTCATTGGAAAAGTTTTTGTTATTTTGTACGATTTTGTAAACTATGTTCTGGGTGAGTTGAGCTGATGACTGATTAAGTAGGTAAGTCTGTGGTCATTTCAATTTGGAAAACATCCAGAGAGATAATTGTGGGAAGGAACCAGTCTAAGATAGATTCCCTTTTGCTATGTTTATCTATTCATTTGGGATACTGGATTGCTTGGGAGAAATCATGTAGATTTATGAAGGTAGAGGGGTTATCACCAGTACAAGTGTTCCAGTCTAAGTTGAAGTAACCTATAATAAGGTTTCATGGGTGTAGGTGGAGGCTGTCCGAGCTATGAGTTCCTCACTGGTAGTGGACGTATTCTTGGGAGGTATGTAAGTGGCTATTATGGTAATATTTTTCTTTGAGTTGATTCTGAACCATGTTACTAGAACTTCAATGTTGTTGTCAAAAGGGTACTTGATGGGTAGGTAGTCTATGCTTATGTTATCTTTGCAGAAGATTGCAACCCCACCACCCTTCTTCCTGATCCTGTCTAACCTGTGTACACTACAACCTTGTGGGAGTATGTCTGGATCTCTTATATGGGGTTTTAGCCAAGTATCTCTTGCTATAAGAATGTCTGGTGAGTATTGTGCAATGACTGCATGAACATCTGTGATCTTGTTAACTAGCCTTCTAAGGTTCATGTTAAGAATTTGAAGGTCTGTAGTTTTAATATGAGGAAGGGGTGGAGTGGTAGCCATGATGGTATATTGTGCAGTGTGTGGCCCAGGATTGGGGTGTATATCACCAATACAGATAATCTGTGATGCACATGCATGTAGGTGTGACAATTTGGAGAGTATGTGAAAGTGTTTTCTGAAGTGGTTAGTGGTATTACTGACAGCTGCATGTTTGAAGTGGAAGTATGCAATAGGTGTATGATTGTAGAGTTGTGGGTAGACAGCAATGTAGGAGAGTGAGGAGTGGATGGTATTAGTATAATATAGTGTTGGGCTATGAACATGTATCTGTAAGTGACTGTAGAATGTTAGATAGTATGCAGATAGCAGTAGGGTATAGAGTGTGGGAAGGAGAAAGAGCATGATGTGTATTCATTTTAAAATTTAGGTTACCTGGACAGTGTGATGAAGATATAGGGGAAGAGGGGTGTTGGTGTAGTGTGGTGAAGTAGTGTGATTAATGTCTGTTGCAATTAAGTTGTATGAGGAGAGGGAGGAGTGTTACAAATAGTGTGATTGGTTAACTGAGGTGTGGCTGGCAGATGGAGGCTAATTCTTGATTGGAGGAAATTAGGGGAGGGGCTAGCATTGGAATAAGTCTAGGTGATGCAGGGGGTGGATGGGAATGGGGGTAGGGTAGGGGAGCAGAGTGAGCCTGAGCGTAGCGGTCTGGCACTTCATCACATAAGAGTGCAAAGAAAAATAATCAGTATGAGAAGTAGAATCTTTGGAGCTATAAGGTAAGTGAAAGCAAGGAAGAGGTAGAGGCAGAAATGTAGGAGTGTATGCAGATAGTTGCAGATACACTATATCTATGGCCTTGGTGTGTAAAACAAAGGAAGGCAAATCTATCTGGGGACAAAATACACCAAGTAAATGGTACTAGGCTTACTTTTCAGGAATTCTAATGGGAGGCAAATTTATTTGAGACAAGATACAAGTAGTATATTAGTTGTGCCACTTAGTGGCAAGAGACCAAGGTATAGTTCCCATGTGTGGGGGTGGGGAGCCCTTGCAGGTGTGTACGGTGGCCAAATCAGTGTTTACAAATAACTAGTAAAAGTAACAAATATGCTATAAAATGAAATGTAAACAACCAGTCATAATGTTTAAAACAAAACTATTAAGGACCAATTATGCTAATAACAAGAAACTGCAAACATCCAGTCACCTATGCAGACTTGTCTGGTGGGTATCCTTAAAAGGTGTTACTCTTGGCTTGCAATAACTGTAGCGAAGCAGTGGTTCTATTTGCTAATGTTGTAGTTGCTGGGGGGGGGGGGCCCGAGCTGTGCTGATACAGGCAGACCAAGTGTGCTATGCAGACTTGTCTGGTGGGTATCCTTAAAAGGTGTTACTCTTGGCTTGCAATAACTGTAGTGTAGCAGTGGTTCTATTTGCCAGTGTTGTTGCTGGGGGAGACCCGAGCTGTGCAGATACAGGCATACCAGGTGTATTATGCAGACTTGTCTGGTGCGTATCCTTAGGAGGTGTTACTCTTGGCTTGCAATAACTGTAGCGTAGCAGTGGTTCTATTTGCCAGTGTTGTAGTTGCTGGGGGCGGGGGTGGGGCGAGCTGTGCTGATACAGGCAGACCGAGTGTGCTATGCAGACTTGTCTGGTGGGTATCCTTAAGAGGTGTTACTCTTGGCTTGCAATAACTGTAGCGTAGCAGTGGTTCTATTTGCCAATGTTGTAGTTGCTGGGGGGAGGGGGAACCCGAGCTGTGCTGATACAGGCAGACCAAGTGTGTTGCAGGCATGTACACTGAAAAGGGGCTGGAGAGAGCTTCTTCACTGCAAGCAGGCCAAAACCAACTATTCCTTTTTATTTCTTTATTTATTTCTATTTTTATAACAATATCTAAAGTGAGTGTATTACTAATGGCAGTAGTACAGAAGAGGATGTCACATCAATTAAGAAAATTGCCTGTGCAGTGAACTGAAAAGCTAGGAAAGAGATGAGAGAGGAGTTGACTCCACATTCTAACAGACTCTGTAGAAGATGGTTTGTTCTTTGGCATGGTCTTTTCATGTTTAAAGTATACACTGACCTTTATGCGAGTCTGTAGCTTATTTGAGACATTAATGAACAGGATTTTCCCTTGGCTTTAATGGATCTGCTGGTTATTAATCAGTACCTTGGTCATTACATCAGTTAGTGAACATCAGGCAGTCCCCACTACATAGTTTATGGAAGTAGCTGTTTCTCTTCCTGACTCTTAGGGACCCTTTTCTGCTTGACTTTGATTTTTTTTCCCTCTTGTGCTGAAGAACCACTATTGGTGAATTTTTCTGTCCATTTGAATGGATCACTTTCTCTCACTTTAATGGCAGTCCCCACCCCATACTCTGTCAAATCTGTTACCGTAATGAGCATCTGTCTTAGAGTTCTGTTTCTTTAAAGGTGAGTGGACTCAGATAAGGTATTTTCAGCAATGCGTAGGTGTATTTTTCAGTTGCTTTTCTCCCCAGATTTACTGATGGGCCTTGTGTGGGTCTGACACATCCTTGGAATTAATTTTGCAGTTGTTGTATACAGGTTCATCATTATCATACAGTGGAAAGTTTTAACTTAACATTGAATTGCACTGCAGTCCGTGTAGAGGTAAAATCTGTTTTGACACCAATAATTTCACTAGCCATACTGAAACATGGCTCTTTGGTATGGTTGCTGTAAACAACATTGAAATTGTCTGTTATTGTTTAATCCAGTGGTGCCACTACATAAATTCTTAATGCATCTGCGGACCACCTCAAAACGTAGTAAGTCATTACGAGTTAACAATAGGTACAGGTACAGGTGACTGCCATTTTTACTTAAGACAGCTGTCATGAAATTGCCTGTTTTCCACATCAACTTTGCGTTTAATTTTATTCTGGCTTGCAGCCATGACTTATTAAAAACTCTTGCAGAAAGTTACTACTGATTACAGACTACAAGTTATAAACAACAAAGAATAGATACTTCCGCAGCTAAAATTAGAGGCATGTGCAACTGCAGTCAGTTAGGTAAGTAAGGACATGCTGGAAAGTTTGCATGACTGGAGTAAGGCATAACATTTTTTCACTGTTTTTAAAAAGTTTTTGGTTACTGTCTGGGGGCTGGATGGGGTTGCGTCGAGGGCTGGATTTGGCCCCGGGGTCAGGCGTTGTGCACCACTGGTTTAATCACTACTAAGTGACAGAATGTATCCAAAGCATTTCATTTTTAGAGTTAGTCATATGCAAATAAAGTTTAATTGAAATGCGCTGAATGCTTCCTTTTACTTCAAGTTTTATGCATTCATAAGGTGCAAACAGTTTCTCACATCCAGTTACTACAGAGAAGAACAGGATGCATTTCACTGATGCACAACATATTTAAGTTATTTTTCCTGACCTACATCAATGCAGACAGGAAAGGTATCAAGTCTGTATAAAACAATGTCATTGTTTAATAAAGGTTAAGTATGTCTGTTTTTTTTAATCTTGTCACATAATAGCAGTACACCGTGGCTTAGGTCATGGGTAATTATTATTTTTCCAACACCCTTCAAAGGTGTATTGCATTAATGCCATCGCTGAATCCTGTGATACCATTTCCTTTAGTGGCAAAAGCTTTCATTATATGCTCCTTTTGTTGTGGGTACCATTTTCAAATATGTATTGGGTGGTTTTATTGATGCTGCTGATCTGCTATGCTGCATGCTGTTTTCTGGAGACAACATTTAATGCTCATCAGATTCATACCTCTGAAGTTGTAGACATTGAAAATATGAACAAAGGTCCATAAAGTAGAAACATTCAGATAAGAATCTGGATGTGTAATTTGCATAAAGTTTGAGTACCAAATAGCAAACAACTATTCCCATTTCCAGTAGAAATGTGGGCTACCTCTCAGAAACATAGATTAAAAAAAACAGAAAGTTTGAAGTTATGATGATCACTATGATGATGATGATGATGATGATGATGATGATGATGAAGAAATATAAGCACTTTATTCAAAACAGTGTAAAATCTGTAGACTTTAAATGAACTCTCTGGCAAGATTCTACCACATAATGTAATTTATGTTTTGCTTAAGAAAAAGTGAGATGTATGAAGTGTGACCCGTTTCTTTAAATTATTGTTGCACTAGTATGTTGATCACGTAGTGTGGTTTTCTGTGTACTAGACAGCTTCAAAAATTATGTGATGAGGGGATCAGAAGGATGTGTGAAGGGGGTAAATCAAGCCTGAAAATTGGGACATGCCTTCATTAGTAAGGACATCCTGTGCAGGGGTAAATAATATCTGAAAAAAAGAACCTTTCATCAAACTATAGGTAGTTGAGAGGCTTGATAAGCTTATTTGCTTTCAGATTTGTCTACTCTTTTCCTCTTGTGGCAGTGTTTCTTTCAGCACAAACTGCAATGCAGCATTGATCACTGTTGTTTATTTCAAATCTATTGGTACCATATCCAAAGTCATCGCTTACATTACCCATATTACTAAAACAGTGATTAGTTCTGCCAGATATCACAAAAAAAGTGTGTGAGTGTGAGTGAGTGAAAGTGTGTGCGGGTGTATATTTTCACAGACACACAAACGTATATGTGTGTATATGTATGTATATGTGTGTGTGTGTGTGTATATATATATATATATATATATATATATATATATATATATATATATATACGGAGAGAGAGAGAGAGTGAAAGGAGTCTAATTTTAGTCAATATGTGTTTAGTCAACACAATTTGGTCGACTAAGCAGATGGTCAACAGGTGTGAGAGAGTGCATAATTCTCAGGACTGGGGAATATGCCATTTCCCTAACTTTGCTCAGTCTCTGAGTTATGTATAATTAACAGGGGGTATGGGGGGGCACAACACCCCCCCCCCAAATAGGGGTGCAAGGGCTTCCCTCTCGCCAAAAGTATTTTTTGTGGGGTTTTTTTACTTTAATTTTGCATGCATCAAGGTTAGTCCTTGGCTCACATAGACTAGTTTAAGTAGCCCTATATATATATATATATATATATATATATATATATATATATATATGTGTGTGTGTGTTGATATAGATAGATGTACAGATATAGATATATATTAGGTGGTCCAAGTATGTGTTTATCTGACAGAAAAAAGCTGGTACAGTTGATTTAAAAAAAAAAAAAAAACGACAAATCACAGATTGCTGTCTTTTTGTGTGTGAGATAATAAAAGACGGGGAGTGAGCAATTTCCCTGTCCCCATTGTAGTGTGATTTCAGAGTTGGAATAATTAACAGCAGGCCTCGTAGCAAAAAAAATTATTTGCTTTTACTGATGATGATGTGAAGATCGAGCCGTTTTGCTTGATCTTTTGAGTTTCATTCATAATGAGTATACAACAAAGTGCTTTTATAGTTTGTGTGTGTGTGTAAATTCATGTGCATATATTTCGTATACACATAAGCACACACAAATGTTTGTGTGTGTGTTATATCAAAGCATCTCTGATTAGTGTTAGGGAGCAATTCATGATGTCTGTTTTACGTGTGACACAAATATTATAGTTGGAAGATCAGACACTTTTACTGTTAACATTATTAGTATGTCATTGCTGGGTTATTGAACATTTTGGGCTATGTTGTTTGATTGCAGAAGATGGGGAAGAGGGAAAAGGTGAGTTTTACTTTTGTTGTAGTTTTTTTCCCTTTCCTGTTTTGTGTTTGCATTTGTGTATCTATATCTGTCTGTCTGTGTGTGTGTGTGTGTGTGTGTGTGTGTGTGTGTGTGTGTATATGTATGTGTGTATGTGTGTGTGTGTGTGTGTATATATATATATATATATATATATATATATATATATATATATATTGGTGCAGCGGAAGCATTGTTATCTCACAGCAAGAGGTTCTCTAGTTCGATTCTCTCTCCCCAGGCCTCCACTGAAAATACTTTCCCAATAAACAAATATTAAATTAAAAAAAATTATATATTTTATATATATATATATATATATATATATATAAAGAGAGAGAGAGTGACACACGCACACACACACACACAAAAAATAGGGAAACCAGTTGTACAGGAATGATAACAGCATATGACGTGCTCAAATAAAGTGTTTTCATATATACTATTGTAAGAACCATGTTAAAGATCACCTTGCATTCTTAATAAAAACAAGAAAACAGGATTCAAGTGGGTATTGCTTCTTTAACTGACGGTTTATTAAGTGAAAACAAAAGATGAGCATTTTCACCCCATGTTAGTGTTCATCAAGTGGAAGTTATACATATAAGTATCAAGCAGCATATACTTTTCGGTTCCCTGTTATATCTCAAAGATGCATTCTTTCGAATGCGTCTTGATCGAACTTGAAAGCACAAAACGGCAAAATACCGAAACGGCATATGAGCAAATTCTTTCCCTGGGAAGGAAGTCACTTGGCCGCCTTCGTTATTTTGCCGTTTTCGTCACTATAGTGCGATCTCGGAGTTGGTATATTTAAGTGGGGGGGGTGTGTGGAGGGCACAGCCCCCCACTGTATGTAATGTTTTAAAGGTTTTTTTTTCGTTTTTGGGAAAAAAATCAAAATCGCTGTTCTAGGTGTTCGGGATTGTAAGCTTTCACTTACATGAGGTCGATAAATCAGTGTTCGCTTTTTTAAGCATTCGCTAATTTAATATATGTAAATTACAATGAAGGCATTAATCCAAGAGCACATAAACGTATCACACTCAGTGACAGTTTTTATTGTGTTTGGTGCTGTGTATTCTAAGTACAAAACCATTGTATATCTGTTAGTCAGTGTGATGTGTATAGTGGCAAATAACTATGTAAACATCTAGTCCTGTATTTATGTTATATTAGTATTGGAAATAATAATCAAACAGATGTCAGTGGGTTTCACTTTGTGAAATACTCTGGTGCTAGAGGGGAGGAGCGTGGTGGTTATCTGAAACAAATTATGCTAAGGGCAGAGGTGTAATTAGAACTTAGCAGCTATGTTATTGTTCCTGTACAACTGGTTTTCCCTATTTTTTTGTTTGTTCTTCTTTATGGAAAGTGCTTACTACTTACTGGAAATCTACATTTCCTCAGTACTAGGTTTTGTTCTCTCTCTCTCTCTCTATATATATATATATATATATATATATATATATATATATATATATATAGAGAGAGAGAGAGAGAGGGAACGAGCAAGATATATAGATATACAATATATACTGAGAGAGAAAGAAAGAGATTAGGAATGATGGGTGATTGAACCCCCAGAGCAGAAGGAGTAGGTTAGTAGGACTTGCTTAGTAATATAGGTTGTGTTTTTTGTGTGTTATGACCAGCTGAGTTTGATATGGGATTTGGTTGTGTAATGTTGAGGCAGTGATAGATAGCATCCTAGCAAAATAATTAGTGTTAAAAGTGTACGTTTGGGGGTGGGGGTTGGCTATTAAATGATATTTGGTGGATGTTAAAGTATGTAGGACCTATAAGATAGATGCACAGTATTATGTAGGCATGGCAATATAAAATAGTCATGTACGTGGGGTTAAGTATAGTATTTGTTTTAGAAAACTGATATTAATTAAGAAATAGTAAGTAAACCAAGCAATTTAGATGAATTGATAAGTGGAAATGTAATTTTAGATTAACATGCAAAGAGGATTTGAGTGGCATGCAAAGAAAGGCTAACAGAATTTGCACTTTGAATTTGGTATGTTAAGAGAGGGCTGTATGCCTTAATTAACTTGAAGTATAAAGTTGAATGTAGGTGGATAATAGCTATAAATATGACTGTGGAGATCACAAGGAACATCAAAGAGAATGCTCAAGGTACCTAACTCTGATGTTGAAAAGTGAGATTCAGTCTATGATTTATTGGCTGACTTATGAGGATTGAAATACTTTTTTTGCTCAGTTTTGCTGTCCCAGGGACTTAAATGATAAGTCCTGTATAAAGCTATGTTTACAGTCATCAAAACTAGCCTGAAAGGCAACTAATGGAGCACTTTGCACCTGGAAAAGTTGCCCCTTCTTACCCTTGCTGTGCTATTGACACAGATATGTGCATATTCCAACTCTTGTTGTAGCTGTTTAGTATTACTGAATGAGTGGATAGTGGTACACAGCTTGCAGTCATGAGCAGACTTGGTCAGCCAAGTTATCCACTGGATAAAATGTTAAACTGAGTTTCCATCTGCTTGAGTTGATGGCAGCTCTGGTGGATGTAAATGATCCCATGGCACCTATCAGAAAGAGTAAGGGTGTCCTTTATTTAGCAAAATATAAAAAAATGCTATTTACATATTTACAAAATGTACATATTACAGACACATATCCAAACTTCTCACATGTTCTTTCTTGTTAATTTGCATACATAATCATATTCATTTATGTCATTAATATTATCAAAAAATGTTTTCTTCACACAGGTTTTTCCAGAGTTTCACCACTCTTTTATGTTATGTTATTGTGTCAAATGCTTTAACCAGGTCTAAGAAAGCAGTATACTCCACTTTTCTACAAATCCATTGTCTTAGTGACCTTTTCAGAGAAATCCATGTTTAGTAAGCCTGGCATTTCTTTGACAAAGCCATACTGGGTTTGATCAAGCATTTGGAGGTCTCCTATGTCTTTAATGATAATTTCTGTGATAATTCTTTCAATGGCTTTGTAAATAAGACTAGTCAGACTAATGGAGCTGTAGTTTCCAGGATTTGTTAACGGCTATCCCTTATGAAGGGGGATTATCATCGCAGTCCTCCATTCTCATGGCACAAACCCTGTTTTAAGATCATAGTTAAATAATAAATCCAGGGGTCCTGAAAGGTCATATTCTAGACTGTTCAGGAGGCATCCCAGGATGTTATTCGGGCACACTGAGATTGTATTTTTGTCTTTAGAGAGTTGAAAGTGCAGTCAGTACATGCTCCCTAGTTATAGTTAGAGTCTGTATTAGAACACCGAATAGTCTAAATATCGAACGGCCTAAAGGCTGAAAGTGATAGAGCTTGAACTTGCTATTGTGGGGGGCTGTGCCCTCCACATCCCCGCTAATTATATATGCCAACTTCAAGATCGCACTACAGTGAGGAAAGTGCAAATATTCCGATCTTCACTGTACCATGACCACACTATAACAGTTCGCTAAACGGCATTTTCGCTGTAAAATGCCATTCGATGAATTGACTCTTCGATCACGTAATATAGACCCTTATAGTTAGAGGGGTTATGTTTGAGGGTATTTCTTGGGGGTGGTTGGGGATGATAGCAGACAAATTCAGTTCCAACTTTACCCCTAACAGATTCACTATATTGCAAGGCTTAGTGAACGTGGTACCATTAACCACCAGTTCAGCACATTACTGTGTGTGCCCTTCAGATTCCTGACATAGCTGAAGAAGGCCTCATGGTTGCATTTCACCTGGTAGGCTACCTTAACTTTAGAATTGGCTTTGGTTGACCTAACTAGCATTCTTAGTTGTCTATTTAGTTTGATGAGAGAGGTTTTATCCTTATCAGAATTACTTATTTTTTTCCTTTTGTTGTAAATCCTGTTTAATTTGGGATGCCACTAGGGGATTTTGTTTCTGGGGGTGGTTCTGGGCTTACTTCTGGTAGGTACAGCATCCTCTTTGCAGCCATTGATGTGGTTGTATAGGGACTCTGAGAGTAATTCAGCACAGCCTGCTGTGTTCTTGGGGTTTGGAGGCCATTTCATTTTGTCAAAATATCCCTTAGTGAAACGTAGTTTGCCTTTGAATAATTCCTAAGTATTAGTAGTGTTACAGAGTTGATATTGATTTCAAAGGAGACAGGTTTATGGTTAGACCTTGCCAGGGAGGAAGAGACATGGAGGGGGTGCAGGTTTTTCACATATTTGTGAGTACTTGGTCCAGTATATTTGAGCTCTAGTTAGGTGTTCTTGCTTTTTGGTCAAGGATGTTTGTATTTACAAAGTCGAAGAATCTCTGTGCCTGTAGATTTGAGGTCATGTAGGCTTCCCAATCTATAAAGGGGTGATTAAAGTCTTTTTATTTAGATCCCTGTCATTGAGCAGTAAGGCAATGGGTTCATCTGGGTTGATTTTGCTATGTCGGTAGGTATGTCAGTTTTGCATTGCCTAAAATAGGCACTGCGGGGGTGGATTAAATTTTAACTAGTATTTGAAAGCCTAGAGGGGACAGTTGTAGACTATCCTTGGAAAAGCAATGTGGTCTGTTAACCACGTCCTCATAAGCTGACAAATATTGGATTTTCTTAGAATGACACCAGAAAGACAGCCATTTGTTAAAATCAATTGTCTTTTGCTCATATTGTGGCATCATCCTTAGTGATGATAATATGCTGAACAATGCTAGGCTCTTAACAGCCTGAGACCCATAGTGTGAGAGCTCCATAATGTCTCTGTTTATATAGTGCAGAGATCTACATCTAGGGCCATTTAAATGTACACAGAGTATGATGGAGTCATACTGGTACTTGTGGTGAAATGACTTGATTGTATGTCAGATCCTGGCTCCAGATAAGCAACTAACTGTTATCTTCTCCTTCTTCAGAGTTGTTAGGTGGGCATTAGTATGTCTTACAATGGGGTCCCATATGGCAAGAATCCTAGAAAGCGTCTTTCCTTGCCTTAGAAGAATAATGTTTGTGGCTCCATTGAGTGTAACCGTATATGTGGTGTTAGGTGCTCATTATTTAAGTGTCTTTGGGCTTGCTGAGGCACAGCTTTGACAGTGGATGGTCTAGGTGAGCTTTGTTGTTTAGGAAAATTGCTTTTATGTACCTCAGAGTATGTTAGTCTGTGTGCTATGTGAGGTGGGTGTTGTGTGCATGGTTTCGTCAACCTCATGTGCTCTTGTATGTGTGAGTTTAGCTTCCAGTGTCATTGTGTAAGTACACCTCTCGCATATTGTGTCTTTTTCTTTAAGGATTAAGTAGTTGTCAGTAAATAAGAGACAGTTGCTACATTGTTTCAAGATGCCCATATCCACCAAGTTGGCTGCAGAAAAGTTAGGAAATTGCATATCTATGCTGCCCAGTTCTTTGACTGGTAAGCTACAAGGGGGGTGGTGTATTGAAAATGGAAGGCTATTATAGGTGCTTTGATGGTGCAGTGTAATCAGGGTGCTTTATTGGGGCAGATTATACTAAACTGTATTAAATTCTACTAACGTTATATATTTACACATTTACATATGCATGCATATATATATATATATATATATATATATATATATATATATATATATATATACACACACACACACACACACACACACACACACACACACACACACACACACACACACACACATACATATATATGTGTATATGTTTCTTATTACATATATTATATATAAATAGAAAGTGCTGAGACAGAGAGGGATGTGTGTGTGAATGTATACATATATGGCATGTAACAATAAAGAAAAATGGCATCTGCTGACCTGTGTTGTGTGACAGATGGAGCATTAAACATTTCACAGTCATTAATACTCAAAGCATTGTGGACACTGACAAAATACTTCAATATCTGCAGCATAACAGGATCATGTACTACAGCACAGAGATTACCTTATAGAAGTTACATTTCATAGATTCATAGGAGGTTACTAGGCTAACAGCCCTAGAGCTTTGCAAGCCTAGCTATATATATCCTGAGCTGCCCCACTTATTGGTGGCTAGGTGAGTGAAGTTCACAGAGGTAAGGTTCTATGATAGTTAATAACAACTTACTCTGTCCACGAAGGATATGGGCACCACCTCAGTAGTGAATTTGTGGTAAACACGGAGATAATAGCACCCACCTCAGTAGTGAATTTGTGGTAACCCATCCATTGATCTAAGATGCGTTTGAAGAGGGTCAGGGAGGTGCTCTGTTTCATGTGAATTGGAAGCTTGTTCCAGAGATGTGGCAGTCTCTGGGAGATGTAGCTATCTTTCCAGCATGACCTGTCCATGTTAGAAGCTAGGTTAAAATCCCTGGAGTGAGTGACCAACCTGCAGTTTGATTTACGAATGTATAGCATTTCCATCCGGGCCGTGTCAGAGACTACCCTGTAATCCACGCACAGGTGACCCCTTAGCAACCTGTAGGAGACAGAATACAGTGACAGGGCTTTCAGTCTTTCCACGCAAGACTTGTTTTGTTTACCCTATAATTTCTTGGTGAGAAACCTCTGTGGTCTCTCCAATTATTGCAGGTGTCTGGTGAGAGGTACATGCTAAAAGGGAGCATTCTACTCAATTACTGGTCTGATGAGGGCCAAGTATAATGGAATTATAACATCCTTAGATCTAGATGTGATTCCTTTACTTATAAGATGTGCCACATAGAAGGATTTTCTTACTACTGTGGATACGTGGTGGCTAAAATTTAGATGGCTACCAACTTGAGTACCCACATAACGTCCCACTGGGTCTACACTTGGGAGACTGCAATCTGTAATGTAATTAGCATGAGTATCAGCTTTCCCAAAGGGAATATAATGCATTTTTTTGCATTTAGCTTTAATCTGTGGCTTTGGCACCACTCATTTGTCTGCGTTAACCCTGTTTGCAGTATATTAACATTGTTGGGGACTCAATGATTGCTCCCAGTTTGCAGTCATCAGCGAACTTGCCTGGGCTTCTGAGAAATAAATTCTGAACAGTACGGGGCCCAGCACAGAAACATATGGTACATTACTGGTGACTGGTCTTTTGCTAGAGATGAAGTCATGCACTCTGACAGTATTTGTCCTGTCGGTGAGCCATTTGGTAACCCATCTGGTAATGTGGGGGATAATTCAAAATTGGAAGAGTTTCTCTAAAATACCTGAGTAGGAGATTGTGCCAACTACCTTGGCTAGGTCAGGATAGGTGGTATGCACTGTCTTTTCCTCGTCCAGGGCCTTGGTGACTTTTTCAAAGAAGTCAGCCATGTTTAACAGGCATGATTTGCCTTTAACAAATCCGAACTGGGTTGGGTCTAGACTTTGGAGATCACCTATGTCCTTGTTAATAAGGTCTCTCCCTTTTTAATTTCTCCAACTGTTTTTGGGTTTCTGATACCATGACAGGAATGGACCCCATTCCTAAGTCAAAGTATGATTAGAGTTCATGAAATTAGTATTGTTTCACTCTTTGATGTCCGCCAAAAGTGCTCTTCGCAGCATCCGCAATGTGCCCAGTAATGACTCCTGTAATTCGTATGGAGTTACATGTATTGGTAGTGTATCTAAATAAGATTTTAGGCTCTTTTTTTATAAGACCTTTTGCTCCTACTACTATTGGAACTATTTGGGTATCTTTATTCCACATTGCTCTCGTTTCTGCTTGCATATCCTGATATTTTATAACTTTGTGTCTCTCTGTGCGCAGGGCACTGTAGTAACTGGGTGTGGCAATTTCAAAGATCAATGCTACTTCTGTCTTCTTTTCCTAGACCACTATATCCAGTTTTCTAGCATCTGTCTTTTGAACTGTTGGTAATGGATGATCCCACGTGATGTAGACTTCATAATTTTCTGTGATGCTTTGTGGCTCATGTTTCCAGTGTTTTTCAGCAACTTCAACGAGGTGTGCGACTGTTTGCAATTCAGTTTTACAAAACCTACATTTGTCTGTTTCTCCCACATGTTCAGTGGACTGTGTAAACCAGCGTGTACGCAGCCCACTATCTTCGGCCACCAGTATTAACCTTTTATCTTCTGGTTTGAATTCGCCTCACCTTAACCATTCCTGCGTTCATTCCTAATCAACATGAGGCTCTTCCAGAAGTTTTCTATACTTGCAACTATATTTACTGTATGCTTTTTCCACATTTCTTGCCTTCTCATCTGGTCCTTCATCTTATATTCTTTCTTTTGTTTTTTTGCACATTCAGTTGCTGCCTGTTTTTTATCTACTTCTGGTTTGATTTCCATTCCTGCTTGAGGTGGATATGCTTATGCTAAATCAATTTCAAAGAGACCCATCCCTCCTTTGGAATGGGAAATATATAATCTTGGTATACACTTATTTTTATAAATCATTTAGTGAGCATGAAGCATCCTTCTTGTTTTAATATCTAATCTATCCAGCACTTTTTTGGGGCCAGTCAGTCACTCCAAAACTGTACATTAGGACAGGAAGAGCAAATTGATTTATAGCTTGGATCTTGTTCCAAGGTGTCAATGCTGTTCTCAGGATTCATTTAAGTCTTCTAAAGTATTCCTTACTGAGTTTTATTCACATTTGTTCATGTTTTATTGCTGATCCTTCATCAATTCCCAAGTATTTATACACTCCCTCTTGCTCAAGTTCTTTTATATCACATTCTTGTCCCAAGCTGATGTTTTCCTGGTGCTGTAGTTTTTCCTGCTTTAAATGTTGCTTTTGCACATTTATCAAGGTCAAATGACATTATAATGTCATCTGAAAAAGATTTGACAACCTGCAGCTGTGCTTTCAGTTCCTCATCTGATGAGCTATACAGTTTTAAATCATCGACAAAGAGAAGATGAGAAGTCATTAGACTTTGTTGTTTTCTAGGAGCCAAATTGTAGCCATGGCCTAAGCTGTTAAGTAAACAGCTTAATGGATTAATGGCAAGGCAGAATAGCAACGGTGACAGAGAGTCACCCTGACATATCCCCCTTTGAATTTTTATCCCTGGGTTAATAATCTGTCCTTTATCATGGCTTAATTGCAAAGTGGTCTGCCATTGTTTCATGGTCACTGTAATGTAGTCAGTGTAGGTTGTATCTTATACATTTTTA
Source organism: Protopterus annectens (assembly GCF_019279795.1). Lineage (NCBI taxonomy): Eukaryota > Metazoa > Chordata > Ceratodontiformes > Protopteridae > Protopterus > Protopterus annectens. Next base: position 358,647,967 of record NC_056731.1, on the reverse strand, counting down.
AGCACTCTTTTATCCATGAATGTGGGATACTATCAAATGCTTTTATGTCAGTCCATGCCATACTTAGATTATTCCCCTTTTTACAGTTCTCCACTATAACATTATTTAACAACAAATGATCCTTTGTTCCATATGACTTTCTTTTATTGCCCTTTTGTTCTACTGCCATAATTGAATTTTCTTCTAAATGACTATAAACTCTGTCAGCGTCAATTCCCGTATTTAGTTTATACATCGTCGGAAGGCAAGTTATTGGCCTGTAGTTTTCAGAATAGCTTGTGGGTTCACTGTTAAGTAAGAGCATTGTTTTGCCTGTTAGCCAGTGTGGTGTCTGTTCAGTGTGCGCATATAAATAGTTTTTACTCATGGCTAATTCCCCATGCAAAGATGTTAATACTTTTAACCAAAAGTTAGGTACTGCATCTGGGCATGGAGTTTTCCAGTTAGAGGCTTTTCTTAAACTTGTTTCAATCTCTCTGGCTGTTGCTTCATCCTATTTAATATCCTGTACCTTTAAACTTCTTATTCTTTCTTTTACTTCTTCTATACATTTAGCATCTTTGTTATGTTCCACAGGATCTTCATAGATACTTCTCCAAAATTAATCTACTTCCTCTTTTTTTGGTGGTCTTTCAGTTTCTTTTACCTTATTTCCCAGTTCTCTATAAAACTTTTTTTGGGTCATCAATAAATTGCTTATTTTGTACTTTTTCCTTATATTTATCTGTGTATCTTCTAAGTTTTTCTGCCTGTGCTGAAATTGTTGGTTTATTTGTGATAGTGCATGATAGATCCTGGTCTGTTCTAATACTGCACATTGCTTTTATCATGTCTATCTTTCTTAGTATTTTTGTTGATCTGTTCCATCTTCTGTAATCTTCTAACAGTGACACTTCTTGTTTTAATTGCTTTATAGTTTTCTCTATTCAATACTTCTGTAGTGATATTTGATTTCCCCCCTTCCTAACCCTCACCACCCTGTGATCTTGTGGTAGAACTTTATCAGTTGTTAATTCAGCAGCACAGTAATATATCCTGTTTATTTCTGTTATATGACATGGATCTCTATGGACAGTCCTAATTACTACAGTCATTTGTTTTAGTAGACTTCTTACTTTTAGGGTTTTATTGACCTATTGCATTCTATTTCTCTCATTGATCTTAATATATCTACATGTCCATTAAATCAAGCAACTCTTCTCTTAGCTCATTTTCTTCTAAACTGAGGGCACATCCCTTGTTTTCTGCGGGCATTCTATAGAAAGTTCTATTGCATCTTCCTGTGGCACATTCTGTTCAGTTTCATCCTGTGTCTTCTGTTGTTCTGTCATATGGGAACTCACTAGCCTATCCCTCCTCAACATTAACTGCATCAGCGTTTCCACAGTTTCCTGTCCCTTTCCTTGCTGTCTAGCTTCAAGTGAATGTTTATACTGGTTTCCTGTGGAAGGCTCCAAAATATCTTGATATGGCACCTGACCAATTGCTTCCTGTTCCACTGGCTTCCCCTTAATTTGGATATCCATTGGTTTATCCTGTTGTGGTGCTTTCTGTATTGGATTTTCTACACTGAATCCTTCACTTTGCAGGTGCCCTATAACCTCATTTTCTGTTTCTTTCACTTCTCCATCTCCTTTTCTCCTTTTCCTCTTTGTCTTCTTATTTCTTGTATTGTAAAGTTTTCCATCTCCAGATTCCTTTGTCTGTATTTCTCTTCAAATATCTTTGGTGCTGCTCTTTTTGTATTGGTTAGTTTTGCTTTCTCCTTTTCATAAATATTGCACCATATTAAATCTCTTTTCTTTTCCCATGTCCATAATTCTTCTTCACGTCTCCTGATCTTCTTGATTTTCCTTATTCTGTGGACTCACTCCATCATACTGTGATATTGTCTGTGTTAGACCTTCTACATTAAATCCTTCACTTTGCAGACACTCCATAACTTCAACTTCTATTTCTTTAACTTCTGCTTTACTAATCTTCTTTTCCACATTACAGCTTTGTGATATTAATTTTTTATCATGAAAGTTTCCATATCTGAATGCCTTTGCCTGTATTTCTCTTTGAATATCTTTGAGACTGCCTTTTCTGTATTAGTTAACTTGGCTTTCTCCTTTGCATAAATATTGCACCACATCAAATCTCTCTTTCTTTCCCATGTCCATATTTCTTTTTTATATTTTTCATATATCTCTAGGTTTTGTTGTTTATATTTTCACACTTCCTCAGTTGCTTCTTTTTCCAAACAGATCAAAGTTTCTTAATCTATATACTGTTTTTCAAAAATCTGTTGTATTAATGAACACAAATTTTTGTTTGAAGCTTCTGACAGTTTTTCCTGCAAAAGTATTTTTCTTTCCTCTAATTCCTCTTTTAATTGTTTTGTGTATCATATTTGGAAATTTTGGGCTTTTTACATAATAACAATACATGATTTCTTTCTTATCCTCAATAGTCCACTCTGTCGTCTATATGGCTCTTCTTTGGCCAATCAGTTTTTGTGATTCTTGTGCACTGCTACTTCCTTCTACAACAGAGGGGCCATTCTCTCCTGGGCCTGGCCTGACCCCATTGTTGGAATGATTTGAGGATTCTACACGGTCATTTTTTCCAGTCCTAGCACCAATGCGTCTACCAGGATTGGGTACTTCTTTTATCCCGGGTCTTGTGCACCCATCTATCTTTTTTTTTTTTACTTACTTCTGTCCATGATATATGCTATATAAATACAGTCTATATATCAGTTTCGCCTGGGTGAGATTTTGTGAAAAACAGGGTCCACCTTGTGAAGGTGCTCACCAAGACTTGAGGATGAATTCACTTTCAGCACTACTACTCTCCTTTGCTTGCTGAATTTTCATCTATCCATTAGGACCCCTTAGGTCCATAATGATTCTTTCAGTGGCCTTATAGATGTGACTAGTCAAGTTTATGGGCCTATAATTCCCAGGGCTGGTTGATGGTTCCCATTTTTGCAGAGGGATTACTGTTGCTATTTTCCTTTTTGTTGGAACATAGCCAGTTCTCAGGCTGTGGTTAAACAGGGATCCAAGTGGGTCTGCTAGGTCATGTTTTAAGTTGTTTAAAAAAGCAACCTTGGGATGTTGTCTGGTCCCATTGTGCCATGTTTTTTTGTCTTGGAGAGCATTGAGATGACCTGTTCTCTTGATATAATACACTGATGAATGTTGGCAGGTGTACTTTGCTGGATGACTGGAGGGTTGGGGGTGTCATTTTCTCCAAATATGTCAGCTAGCAGGTTGGCTGTTAGCTCCAGTTGAGCATGGATGGTGCCATCCACAACCAGTTCTGCACATAGCTGAGAATTCCTTTTAGATTTCAGATGTAGTTAAAAAATGCCTTGTGATTATCCTTAGCTAGGGAGGCTATTTTTGCTTCATAATTACCTTTGGAGGACTTAACAAGATCTCTTAGTTGTTTGTTTAAACTAGAGAGGGATTTCTTCCAGTGCTGAGCCAGTTCCCTCTTGTTTTTAGACATTAGTTGCTTTCTCTTGTTGTATTGCTGGATTATACTAGGGGTCCGCCGGGGTGGGTTGTTTTTTTTCTGCAAGATCTAGATTTAATCCGGTCAGGTACAGCCGATTCTATACAACTGCCTAAGTGGTTATACAGGCCATTGGTGTATACCTCTGCATAGGAGTCCATGTTATCTTCATTTGAGGGGGCTTTGTAACTTCATATACCATCACTTAGTAAGAGGTAGTTTGTCTTTGAAAAATTCTTAAGCATTTTTGAGCTTGGTGGGGTGTCTAGCCTTATTATTACATCGAGTGAGACTGATTTATGGTCTGATCTTACCAGGGAGGACATCACATGGAGGGAGGTAGGGGTGCAATGCGCTCTCATGTTAGCAAGTACTATGTCCAGGACATTTGATCCTCTTGAGGGCATGCTGACTACTTCCAGAGCATTTGAATTGACAAAGTCCAAGAACTTCTTTTGTGGTTTGTGGTTGTGCATGTTTCCAAGTCGATGGTCGGATAATTAAAATCACCCATGAGTAACATTTTGGGCTATATGACAAGTGACTACAGTAAGTCCAGGTGTGTGAGTGGGGGACGTTTAGCTAGTTGTGATGTGGTAGGGGGCTTTGCCTATAGTTAATTGGACATGAAGTAACTCGAGAGTCATACTATTTGGCTCGAGGTGTGCTTATCCTTAATGAAGATGGATACACCTCCTCCTTTGGTTCTTTCATGCTCAATTTGTGGTTTGAACATAATGAAGGCATTGTAGCCCTGCACAGCCAGGGTGCTTTCCATGCCTTTGAACCATGTCTCTGTGATTACACAGATGTCATCATCTTCAAAAGGGGGGACTGCTTCCAGGGAGTGCAGTTTCTTGTTTAGACTCCTAACATTTAGCAACAGTACATTGAGTTTATCTAGACAGAATTTTGTTATGTTGGGAGGTTGGTTATTTTGATACTGCCTTAAAAATGCACAAGAGAGGTGGCTAATGCCTTTGCCAGTATCTGAAAGACTACAAGAAACCAGTGCAGACCATTCTGGCAAAGCAGCATGGCCTGTCTACTATGTCTTCCCAGGCTGACAGAAACTGGATCCCCTTGGACTGGCATCATAAGTTAAGCCAGTTGTTAAAGTCAGTCATTTTTTGTTTGTATTGTGGCATCATCCTTGGAGAAGGTAGAATGCGGTTAAAACTAGGGTTATACTTGCCTGTGACATAGTCTGAGAGCTCAGCCATGTCTCTCTTCATATAGTCCAGTGAGGTATGTCTCAAGTCAGTTATGCCCACATGGACTATGATGGAGTCATACCAGTACTTGTGGTTCATAGGTCCATAGGTGTATAATAGGCTAATGGCCCTGGTGCCTTTACAAGCCTAGCCCAAAAAAATTGCCCAGGCACCATGTCACCTGATGTTAGTTCACAGTGCCCCTATCCAGTATGGCAACTGGAGTGATCCCTGGGGTGAACTTTGTTACCCATCCACTCATCAAGATTTCTCTTGAAGAGGGCCCGCAAGGTGCTCTGCTTGGCATGAATGGGAAACCTATTCCAGAGTATAGGCAGTCTGGGAGAGGAATCTGTCCCTCCAGCATGTTCTATTAATTGTGGTAATGAAGTTGTGATCTCTGGAGTATGTGGCATGGGGGGACTGGGATTTCTTTAGGTGTAGCATTTTGAGTAGGACTAGGTTGGACATGGCTTTGTAAGTCAAGCAGAGATCACCTCTAAGTAGACGATAAGAGATTGAGAACAGTTGAAGTTTCTTGAGTCTGTCTATGTAAGATATGTGTTTAAGGCCTAGGATTCTTTTTGTGAGGTACTTTTATGGCCTCTCCAGCTGTTGTAGGTGTCTGGTCAGGTACCTTCCAAATGGGCGTTATATTCCATGATTGGTCTAATGAGGGATGAGTAGAGAGGGATGATGACCTCTTTCTTCCTGGATGCAAAACCTTTGGTTATAAGATGTGCCTGATAGAAGGACTTTCTGACCATATTGGCAATGTGGTGGTCGAATGTGAGGTGGCTGTCGACCTGCCCAGATCTCTTATGCCCTCTTCAGCATTCAGTGGGTGCCCATCAACGTGGTAATTCATGGGAACTGAGTTTTTTCCAAAGGGGATGATAATGCAGTTTTTGGCGTTAAGCTTCAGGCCATAGTTCTGACACCAGTCATTGGTCTCAGAGGCCCTTTTGTAGGATGTCTGCATCACTGGGAGAGTTAATGACTCCTAGCTTGCAGTCATCAATGATCTTGGTCAGCCAGAGTCCTTCTGTGTTGGCCTGGACTTCTGAGAAGTAGATGCCAAACAGGAGAGGGTCCAGGACCGAGCCCTGTGGGACTCCACTCATGACTGGTTGACAGTCTGACTTGGAATCTGCAACTTTGACTCTATGGGTCCTATCTGTGAGCCAATTTGCAACCCACCTAGTGATGGAAGGATTGATGCCTAGTTTGGTGAGTTTATCAATGATACCTGAGTGGAGAATGGTATTAAAGGCCTCGGCCAGGTCGAGGTAGGCTGCCTGCACTGTCTTACCCTCATCCACAGCCTTGGTGACTGCCTTGAAGAAGTCAACCAGGTTCAGCAGGCAGGATCTCCCCTTGACAAAGACAAACTGTGTGGGGTCAAGAGTTTGGAGATTACCTATATCTTTGTTAAGCAGGTCCATGATGATGCGCTCCATAGCTTTGCATACCAGACGCATCAGGCTAATGGGGCAATAGTTCCCAGGGTCTGTAGTTGCTCTCCCTATATGGAGCGGGATGACTGTAGCAGTGCACCATTCGTTAGGGACATAGCCTGAGGTAAGGCTGTGATTGAAAAGGGCACACAGATGTGGTGCCATTTTGTTTTGTAGCTTATGTGAGATGCAGCCAGGAATAGTATCAGGACCCCTGGATGCTCTCTTCTTGACTTTGGACAATCAGCTTTTACCTGTGCCACAGAAATGGTGGGTACCAGGCTTTCTTTTGGTATTGTGGTAGGGCCCTTGGGGGGGGGGGGTAAAGTTAGCACTGAATCTGTCAACCAATATGTTGGCTATATCTGTTGGCTCAGTATAGGAGGTGCCATTGTGCAATAACTCAGAACAAATCTGGGTATTGCCTTGGCGGTTTTTGATATAGCTAAAGAAGGCTTTGTGCTTGTTTTTGGTGCAGCTGCAATTCTGCCTTCATAGTTGGCTTTAGAGGATTTGATAAGAGATCTCAGCTTTTTGTTGAGACTGATAAGGGGGGTTTTCCAGTCTTGTGACTACATTTTTTTCTGCAACAGTTTCTTCCTTCTGTTGTAGAGTTTATTCATGGCTGGGGACCACCAGATTGGCTTCCTTTTTTAGGAGGAGAGCGTCTTAGTTCTATTTGGTATGGCAAGGTCCATGCATTTGTGTACATGCTCGTACAGTGCATTAGTGTATGATTTGGCAGTCATGCAGGTATTTTCCATTGGCATGGGTGCCGAGAAGTTAGCCACCTCTGTTTTTAGGAGCCCAAAGTCAGCTTTAGAGAAGTTTTTCAGGGTGGTCACCTTAGTGGGAGTTGTAGGTGAGATGAATATTTCCATGATGATCAGTTTGTGGTCAGATTTAACTAGGGAGGAATTGATTATAGGTGTAAGGCAACGATCTCCCATGTTGATGATAACCAGGTCGAGGATGTTGCTTCCTCTAGTGGGGGTCAGAAAGAGCTGGTCCAGGGCATTGGAATTGATAAATTCCAGAAAGCGTTGGGCCTGTACATTGGTACTTGAATAGTTTTCCCAGTTGATGGAAGGGTAGTTGAAATCACCCAGTATGAGAGTATTGGGTTGGACCTTGATGGATTCCAGGGTGCTTAGGAACTTAGAGTGAGAGTCTAGGGATATGTTTGGGGTTCTGTAGCAGGCTATGACTTGTATCGCCATCTTACCCAGTGTTAGTTGTACCTAAAGTGTCTGGGATGCATTATGCTGGGCTACCAGTCTAGAGGTGTGTGTATGCTTTAAGAATATGGAGACACCACCACCTTTGGAACTTCCAGCCATATTCTGGAGCTGAAAGGTATGGAATGAGTTGTAGCCTGGGAGCGCAGGGGTGCTTTCTGCCTCTTTAAACTAGGTTTCCATTACAGCACAGATGTCGACATTCTCCATTTTGAGGAGAGCTTTGAGCGAGTGCATCTTGGGATTTAGACTTCTAGCATTGATCAGCATGACCCTTATATTACATTTGTTTGTAGCTGTTACTGTGGAATTTTAGTCTTTGCAACACTGCCTAAAAAAGGCACTATAGGGGTGGCAAGAGCCTTAGCCAGTACCCGGAATCCCAGGGGTGACGAATGCAGGCCATCTCTGGCAAACCACAAAGTCTGTTGATCATGTCGTCTGAGACAGACAGATACTGGATCCCCTTAGAATGACACCAGAAACGTAGCCAGTTGTTGAAGTCAATCATTTTCTGCTCGTACTGTGGTATCATTCTGGGTGACAGTAGAATACTGCTCAGGGCTAGGGTCCTACCTGCCTGGGGCACATAATCCGAGAGTTCCATCACATCTCTTTTCATGTAGTCCAGGGAGGTACGTCTCAGGTCATTCACACCCACATGGACAATGACTGAGTTATATTTGTACTTGTGGAGTGACCTGAGTGCATGTGTTATGTGGCGGATCCTGGCACGTAATAGACAACTGACTTTCACCTTCTCCTTGTTCAACCTAGTGAGTGGGACATCAGTGTGCCTCACAATTGAGTCTCCTATGATTAATACTTTGGGCAAAGTGTTTTGCCTTAAGGGCTCAGGTTGAGGGGCACACTTTGATGGTGAGCTATGTGTTCTGGGGTTGGTGTTGTGTTGTGGTGGTCGAGTCTTTTTCTGTCTTGGGGGGGGGTCTCTGTTGTTTGGGAACATTTTTATTGAAAGCCTCCATGAAGGTGGGTGCATGGTTTGTGTTTCTATATGTGGGTTGTGATGGTTGGATGTTCTATGTAGTGAGTTGCAGATGTTGACCTTCTCCTCTTGACCAGCTAGTCTGGTCTTGGTTGGAGTGTGCACTGCTTCTAGTTTGGTAATATAAGTGCATCTCTCACATGTATGAGTGTTGGGAGGTAAGAGGAGAGGGTTGTCTGTGTACATTAGACAATTGCCACACTGTCTCAGAATGCCCAAGTGCACCGGGTTAGCAGAAGAAAGCACAAGAAATTGCCCTACAATCATATCAGGAGGGGTGGTCATAACTAATAAGTACTGCTGCTGTTACTTCATAGAAACAGCTTGTGCTGGTAGCACCTAAGTGTGCTACAACAAATGCTACAAAAGCCTGTTAAAGTGCTAGCTGATTATGCTACTTGAAGTGCAAGAAGTAAAAGAACAAGCACATTCTAAGAGAAAAATTGAAGACCAGACATTCTGGCACTGGTAATAGTTTACCTCAACTGAGCGCCACTGCGCGGAGTGCAAACCCACGCAAATATGGACTTCTAAACCAGAAAGTTGAAAGGGATAACAAAACTGCCCAAACGGCCAATAAATTCCAATTTCTGGACCAGAAACCACTCCTCTTCTGGTAGATAGGCTACCTAGTGCTTATCACTCCCTCTGATAAGCTAGAAGGCTTCCCTCCAACTCAGAAAGGTCTGGGGGGGGGGGGGCTCAGAAACTTACAAAACAGTCCTGGATATAGCAAATCTGTATCTGGATTAGACTTATTATAGGAAAGCAGGGAAACAAGCTTAGAACTTTTTTTTTTGTAGAAAAGCAGTTAAAACAGTAGCAAAAACACTTTAAATGCAGTACAAGCTAGCACACTTAAGTGTGTAGCAATATTAAGGCAAATACAGTTTAAATAGATGCAGATAAATTAAAAACAAAAAAACAAGTGCAGAGAGCAGTAAATTATGAACAAATCAAAATGGAGGCACTTCGAGTATCTCTTTCTCCTTCCTGTTGCTCTTGTAATCTGCAGGACACCAAAACTGGATCCCCGGAGCACTTGAGTGAATTAACGGATTTTGGCGCCTGACGGGCAGTTAACCGTAACCTGCTTCTTATCCAGCCTAGTGAGGGGAATATTCATGCATCTTACAATTGAGTCACCTATGACCAATTCATTAGGTTTTGTGGTGTTATGCCTTGTGGACTTATTTGTTATGATACTGGTGTGGGTGTGTGTTATGTGTTGTGGCTGTTTGTTGCATTGTTATGTGTACAAGTTGTTTCCTTTTGAAAGGCCTCTGATCTTTTTGTAGGTTACCGGTGAGTTCCTCCGCATATGTGGGTCTATGTGTCATGTCCTTATTTAGTGTGAGAAGTGTGTGTGTGCTGACAACCTGTTTAGCATTCAATTTATCCTTATGTGATATTTTTCCCTGCAATTTCATAGTGTAATTACATCTCTCACATAGTGTTTGTTTCAGGAGTAAGTGTTGTATACATGGCTTACTGGTTAATTGCTTTGACTATGGTGTATGGGCTCCTAGGTTTAAGACTCAGGACTGACGCTTAGTGGGTGGGAGGCTGGTATGGTTACGGTGTTTACCTTACAGAGTCAAGGTGCAGGGTTTGATTCTCACATGGGGTAATTGGCTAGGCTTAAAATGGCTCACAAGGGCAGTTAGCTTAGTACTAATCTATGAACCTATGAGACAATTGCTACATTGCCTCAGGATGGCTAGATCTATCAGACTGGCAGGAGAGATGATGGGAAACTACCAGTCCATGATAGCAGGCTCTTAGTGTATGTTTTTATAAGGTAAGAGAATGGGTTAATTTGATAGGACAGTGTGGTAGTGCTGACTCTACATGAGGGACTTCTACTTTGTCTAGGCTAAGGTTGATCAATAAGGCAACACTGCTCAGTGCACAACTGAGTTGCTCCTAGAGCAACAGAAAAGTTTGGAAGGGTTTCACTGATAGCTCTTTAGGGAAAAACTGAGTTTCTAGGCTTTTGCGTCTATACAGGGCACTGCTTACTGCTGCTGTGTGAAGAACAGCACCACACAAATGTGAAGCTTAAATATTAGCAAAGAAAAAACAAGTTTTAAGCTAACTACCAAACAGGAAAGCACACAACAAGCCTTCCGTCAATAATCCCCAACTCAGACAGGTTAGATCAGCATACTTCTGTTAGAAGGGTGCAGAAGAACACCTTCTTTATTTAGAATAGCTGGTTTGGAGCTCAAGTGTAACAAGACTACAAAAACTACCTACAACAGCCCTGTAACTAACAGGTACCATGTAATACAGTGCAATTAACTACTTAAAGCTGCAGCAAACAATACATTTTTTACACTGTTAACTCATTCACTCCGGAGCAGCTCAGAAAATGCTGCCTGCTTACGTCCACCATAGGAACAACAGTGCAGCCTGAGCTTATTTTCAGATAATCCATTTGTAATACCATACAGAAAACAAATGTTCATAACTCTTTAACCATAATAGCTAGACTAAAAATGTAAATGTGTAAGTTGTTCAGCAGACACTGTCCTTTCCAACAGTGCAAACGTTGATAGTGTGTATGTAAGTCATTATTAAATATTTGCCAAGGAATTCGATATTGTGCATATTTTTTAATTTTGTGGTACAACAAATCACAATATCTTGGTGAATGTACTATGTAGACCCATACAATTTGTAATTAATTTGAAATCATACCTTAACCATTACTGTGTGATGCTCCATTATGGAGATATTCACAGAAATATGATTAATATTATATTTCTCATAACTGATAAATAAACAAAGCACAATATCTCAACAGCTGTAACAGATAGAGACTACATATCAGTGTACACGTTGTGTGGCTCAATGTCAGCTTCAAAATGATGCATCATTTCTGTCATCACCATGCTCCCTTGGAAAGTTATGGGCATAATAGTGAGAAATATTGCAAATGTATAATTTTCATAATCCTACAAGACTAAATGAACTGTGATATCTGTGCATGTGTACAGCATGTAGACACAGTTCTTTTGCCATGTTATAAGGAATAATACTGTCTTCAAAATGAGGAATTACTTGGGACATTGGCATGCTCCCTTGCAAAGTTATTTACCAAAATATGTAAAAAGTCATAATTTCCATAAACAAAGTCCTAAACAAACTTTGATATCTGTATGTGTGTACAGCATACAGACACAGTTGTTTTATCATGTTGTAAAGACTAACACTGTCTTCAAAATGAAGTATCACTTGGCACAAGTACATGTTCCCTAGCAAAGTTATTTACTGAAATATGAAAAAAGTATAATTTCCATAACCTAAATCCCACACAAACTGTGATATCTGGACGTGTGCATGGCATACAGATACAGTTCTTTTTATATCTTGTAAGTACTAATGCTGTCTTCAAAATAAGATGCTAGTTAGCATGCTGACATGTTCATTGACAAAATTATTCACCAAATATGAAACAATATCATAATTCTCATAACCGAAGTCCTAAACAAAATGTGATATATGTACATTTGTCCAGCATACACTCACAGTTCTTTTTCCAGCCTGTAACTAATAATACTGCCTTCAAAATGAGGTAACACTTACCCTGATGACATATTCCCTGACAGTTATTTAGCAAAATAGGAAAATAAATCATAGCTGTCATAATTATAACTGTAACCAGACTGTGATATGTGTACACCATACAAAGTTTGTTTTCCTTCTTGTAAGTATTAAAACTGTCATGAAGATGACAAGTTCCAGACTTTTATAACTCAATATGAAAAATACCTGTAGCAGTCATAAATATATGGAGTGTCCCACACCTGTACCTGCAATGTGATAATGATTTTTAGTAATGTGAATAACAGTGACAGGTGTCAATGACTTTACCTGACAAGTGCTAATGACTCAATGTTATACTGCAACTGCATCAATAATGTGATATTCACCTGCATGCATACCTCTCAACCTCTTAGAGCAAAAAATCTGGACAAAGCCTAAAGTGATGGATCTATATATATATATATATATATATATAGCCTATAGATGCATCTATAATTCAGTATGCAGATGACACTACCTTAATCTGTGCTGCACAAAACATTCCCACCCTCCTGCAAACAACTCAACTAGCATTCTCTAACGTTGAAAACTACCTTACCAAAGCCCAACTTATCCTCAATCCAAAGAAAACTCAGCTTATGATTATAACCAGTTCTAACAAAAACACTAACAGTCAATTCACTATCTACTCCAGTTGCTCCAGTGGCACAACCTAAGCTGTTGGGAATAACCATAGAATCCCACCTAAAATTTGATAGTCATCTTAACTTAACTATTAAAAAAGTACATGCCAAACTGGGGTCACTCTACCATATCAAACCATTTCTTACCAACAACACAAGATCAGATATTGCTCGCTCCCAACTTCTGTCCACCGTACTCTATGCATCTCCCATTCTGACTAATCTCAACAAAACTGAACTAAGCAAAATGGAAGCCTGCTATAACAGAATTGCCCGCTTTGCTGCAAATTGCTCATATAGAACTCATCACTGTACTGCTTTAAGACAGCTCCACTGGCTTGAACTGCCCAACCTCCTAACCTACAATCAACTCTGCCTCTGTCATTCTATCTATTACCTCCCCAATAAGTGTCCTGCCCTCAAAAACCTAGTACATCACACAGCCAAAAGGCCTCTTAGATCATCAAGCAAACTACTACTAGAAGTCACCAACAGCTACAATAGCTTTGGAGATGCACTATATAGTAGTTCAGTGGCTAACAAATGGAACTCTGTCCCTACTAGCATTCAAAACACATCATCCAAAGCCTCCTTTAAAGACCTCATCAGGCAACATCTCAAGGAAAGTTGGCAGTGCCATGATTGCTCCCCAGGCTAGTGAAAGTGGATAACATATACATACTAAATCTAGAGCACTTGATAATAGTTTTCAATCTTACTTGCAAACACTGGCTAATCTACAATGTATGCACTGTACCTGTGTACTATGTATGCATTCTGCCTATGTTCCAAATTTCAGCTGTACACCACAAATCTATTAATTACCTTTATTTTTAAAATTAATATTTTTTTGTTTGTTCTCTCCACTGTAACTGTTTATGTGCCGCATACCATTGTAAAAACATGTCTCTTGTAATTTGTGTGTATACTGATCATGTCTAAATAACTAAATGTGTCTGTAATTTTTCTTTGTGGAGCTTTTCTCCCCGGGCCTCTGCTGAAAAAGGGCCATTTCGGCTCAGTAGACACCCCCGGTTAACAAATGTAAAATAAAAAAAAATAAAACGGGGGGGGGGGGGGGCAAATATGGACAGATTTTAAATATTGCTCTTACAGACTTAGAAAGTTGATAGAATAATAGGTTTTGCATTAGCATGAATTTTCTTTTCTCTCAAAATGTTTTATTTTTCAAATACAGCTGAATAAATTCCATAGTATTTGTATATAACATCTTAAATAACTACATTATTTACATCAGCCGGACACTATAACAGAGCTCAATATATACAATTACTTTATAGGTATAACAATCCAGTCATCAGAGTGCATCTGTTCAGTTATTGTAAAATGTCAGTCAATGATAAGACTTTTTTTCATGGATTGTTAATAAATGGCTTAGGATGAATCCTTAATTCTTTAATTTTAATTTCCAACAATGCTGTGGTCTTCAGTAGGCTGTATAAGTCTTCCAAAGTCAGTATTGTGTTTATATTCCACCTTCTTGTTATACAGTCCCTTTAGATTGCAAGTATTGTCCATACTAGATAAATATTTGACACATTCAAATGAGGATCCAAAAAAACATGTTGAGCCAGCAAACTGTGACCTGAAAAAGACATTTATTGATTATAATAGCATAAAGACAAGTAACCAGACCGGTTTTGGCTGGTAAAAAACACAGCCTTCATCAGTGTGAACCAGAAAAGTCAAATGCTACTGTTTAAATACATTCAAGTGCAACTCCATTGGTTCATTTTCAAAATTGCTCATTAAGGCCAGGTGGGAATAATCCACCTAGCTTTACAATCCATTTCTTTTCTTTAGAATCTAAAATAGATGCCATCCAGTTTTGTTAGATTTGTTACCCTTAACAACATCAATGATCATGAAAGTAAATTTTGCAGTTTTGTGTGCCAAACAATGTTTATACAAAGCATTGTTAACTTTTTTATTTTTAATGTTACTTACATGTTCAGAGATTCTCAGCCTGAGAGGACGAGATGTTTGTCCATTGTAAAAGGACCCACAGGTAACCGGTCTGGTTACTTGTCTTTATGCTATTATAATCAATAAATGTCTTTTTCAGATCACAGTTTGCTGGCTCAACATGTTTTTATGGATCCTATTTGAAATTGGAGCGGTGTAATAGTCCTCGTGCAGGAGGTTGGTTTTGGGTGTTACATTCAAATAAGGACCTTCATTTACATTTAATAATACTAGAGCTTTAGATAAGTTAAACAGTTCTTTAAATAAAGCTTGTAAAAAGTTTTTAATACCATTCCAAAATGGCTTAATTTTAACAGTCGAAAAAATGTGATTCCAATCTGCATTGTATATTTGCTCACACCTCCAACATATTCCTTTTGTGGAAGAATTAATTTTAGTAATTCTATCTGGAGTTAAGAATGCTCTGTGCAAGCATTTCCAATTAAAAACTTTCAGTATTGTGTAAATGATGTATGTTTTATTGATAATAAAATATTTGATTTAATTTCTTCAGTAGCATGAATTTTCTGAAGGATGTGGAGTCTTAAACTCAAATGTCTGTCATTATTTAATGACTTCAGTCCTCGGCTATTTGCCAGAAAGGTACAGATTTTAGGAGGAACACACCAAAAATCTGGACATTCTGTGAAAATCTGTACAGTTGCGAGGTATGCCTGCATGTCTTGACTGCAAGATTCTGCATGCTCTTACCAAGGTGATAATTGCTCCACATAGCCTTTTGAGCAATGCATCATTACCATCTGTCAGGAGAAGCCAGGAGTAGTGCTGTAAAAGTTTTATAACACTTCTGTATTACTTAGCCCTTCTTGTAATCTAAGTTATACACATGACTGATAAAAGCAGAAAAAAAATTATTGCAGGATGGTTATTGACATATTCTCTTGTACGTGATAGCACTCTCCTCAAACGGTTGTTCTTACTCAGCATGTTCACCAGCTCCCTGACACAGTTATTTGCCAAACTAAGAAAAACATCATAATTTACATAACACAGTTTATAATCAAATGGTTATCTGTACCTGGGCACAGCATACAGATAGTTCTTTTACAATCTGAAAATAAATGGCTACCCACCATGTGTACAAGTTCCCTAGCAGTTCTTTTCCTGTGTTGTAAGTAGTGATAACAGTGTTCATAAAATATAACTGTAGAGTTTTACTTACCATTCTGGTCCTACTTAGTCATGGCTGTTTTCCATTCACTCTCACTAGCTGCATGTTACCAATTTATCATGCATAGCTGTCATTACACCATTGTGGAAGTCAGTCAAGAACAACGCAATGCCATCCTCAGTTAGGTGAATCCCATCACTTCTGAAAAGGTGAACATCTTCTGCGGTGATGCTGTCATGGCAGATTGTTGATCCACCGATCCTGTGCATGCAGCCATGCATGAACCCATTCTGTAAATGTCTGGCCTTGTGCACTGCTGTTTTCCATACCTGGCGAGGAATTATGTCAGACCACACAAAATGACAAAGTGGCCACCATGACTGCAGGTGTTCAAAAATTGTTCTGATTTAAAACCATAGCCTACTGAGTGGGTGAGTGATGACATCATTCCCTCCAATGTGCAGCACAAGAATGTCAGGCTCAGGGTAGATGGAACAATTTTCTTCCAACAACTGCAGAAGTCTGCTCCAATGCATACGTCTTCTTGCAATCCAGTATACCTTCACACTAGATGTGGGGAAGATCAAGTTGTAGTGGTTTTTGTAGTGGTTTTCACTTCTGGAGGCATGCCTGGCAGCCCAGTGAATGTAGGAATGGCCACACACCCACACTCTCACTTGTCGTTCTCCTGCTCGTGAAGCCATGTCACTTTCACAAGGTGGATGCACCTGCACAGGAAAGAAATGCAAACAGGTTACTACTGATGTTTGAGAGATGCATTGGAAGACTACATATATATGTATATCATATGCATTATCTGGTTAGCCCATCCAGATCTTCACTCCTATCCACAAGGGCATTATTCTTTTGATAAGGTACATAACTGGTGATGACGATGCAGAGCAGGTGGGCATCTGAAATGTCCCATACCTGTGCTGACCACTCAGATGCAAACTCAGACTCTTTGCACAAAAACAAAACTGTGCATCACCAAAAGATCATTATCCCCACAGTGAAGCATAGTGGTGGCTGTATCATGCTTTGGGGGTGCTTTTTTTCAGCTGGACCTGAGGCTTTAGTCATGGTGGAGGGAATTATGAACAGGTCCAAATATCTGTCACTTTTGGCCCAAAACCTTCAGGCATCTGCTAGAAAGCTGAAGATGAAGAGAAATTTCACCTTTCAACATGACAATGACCCCAAGCATACATCCATATCAACAAAAGAATGGCTTCACCAGAAAAAAAATTAAGTTTTGGAATGGCCCTCACATTTTAACAAGGGTTTGTAAACTTTTTAAACTTTTTATATCCACTGTGTGTATGTGTATATATATCTATATATCTATCTATATATATATATATATATATATATATATATATATATATATACACACATATATATACACATATATATATATATATATATATATATATATATATATATATATACACATATATATATATATATATATATATATATATATATATATATATATATATATATAAATACATGGGTCTGCTATGGTTGATTGAAAACTCACTTGATTGAAAATGAAATTACTAGGACCACTTCACTGAAAACTCACTTGACTGAAACTCATTTCGTTGAAAGTTATACATTTTCCATTTGACTGCCTGTTGGGATTTTTCGTTATTCGTCTGAACTGGTTTGAATCGTTTTTGGGGCTATGGAAGCAGCAGCAGTGAGCATGTCTAGGGCTCAAATTGAACTGGAGTCTAATTCAAGACTAAAAGGGGCTCTGTCGGAAGCTCCCAACCCTCTACTGGATATAGAACTTCCAAGACTTGAACAACAGGTATCGAATACTAACTTAGATTATATACAGATATGCGCCCTGAAAAGGGATTTGGAGAATGATTTTTATAAGTTTAAATGTTTACAGTGTCAGAGACATCATCTAGAAGCCTGTTTGAATCTAAGAGTGATACCGAGAGGTTTACGGGTGTTGACAATGCCTACGTATGGTAATTTTTATCCTGAATTATTAGCCAAATGGCAACAAATTAACCTAAATACTAGTAAGGCATATATAAAACTGCTTATAGAGTTCTTTATGCCCATTGAGACTACAATTTCTAATGAGTTGCTGCGACGACAAGATGAACTCATTAGCTTGCATGGTGCTGACCTCACTGACTTGTTCATTAATGATTTAATTGAGAAAGTCTCCAGATATGAAAATAGACTGTTGGAGCAGAAGAAAAAGAAATTAGAGAGAGACTTGTATGATTTTGAACATGAACAAGTCTTTACTTGGCCGAAGACAACACAAACTAATAGTTTAAGTAACAATTCTAATTCTAATGAATATGCATCGCGCAGTAATTATCAGCGCAGGAAGTATTCCCTACGCAACCAAGAGGAAAATTACACCAAACGTTCCACTGTTAACAATTCTGATTGTCAGGTGCATATGCAACAAGCAAATCCTGCTTCTATCAATAGAAGTAATGAGCTATTAAGCTCAAATGTTGAAAGCGAGGCTTTACCCATGCAGAGAGTAGAAGGAAGTAGAGTGTCACCTGCAGCCCCGAAATCTACTTACTCTACACCCATGGGAGAAATTTCCGACAGTAATCCCTTGAAATCTCCATCTAATGAATTAGTAAGGGATGAATCTGTGCGACGAAAAATTAAACTGAATAATACAGAACAGGATTTTCCTGCTCTACCACTTCCTATTCGTTCAGAGAGAAGAGGTTCTATGGACAAAGAAAATTATCGAGGATACAAACGCAAGGACCCACCGGCGCCACAAATTACTCAAACTCTAAAGAAAATGTGGGGCCAGGAGGACTAGTATGGAACATTTCTTGTTACGAATTGTCGGAGCATGAGGTATCTTTACTCAATAGAGGTTTGACTTTCATACCTAGTGCCTCGGTTGATATTAGTGACACTATTATTGCACTTAGATTATTTACTCGCAATGTGGCGTTGAAATTGTTATATAACGATCGATTAGTCTCTGCTGAAAGTGATAATCATAGAACTTTTAAGAAGAAAAGTGTTTTTGTTCCCCAATTACCTTATAATGTTGAATGTTTTTTAAAAGCTTGTGAAAATGATTTTTATGACAATAGCTTACACATTCAACAGGAAGTATTTAATCTTAACAAACAGGAAAAATTAGCATTAGATAATTTAATGAGGAATGATAACATTGTTATTAGGCCCTCCGATAAAGGAGGCCCGGTAGTCATTATGAATGCACACTATTATTATGACAGTATGCTAGAGATGTTACATGATGACACAGTTTATAAAAAAGTATCCGTAGATATCGTATATGAGATGCAACGAAATATACAGAGTATGTTACATGAATGTTTACGAGTGGGACTCATAACCAAAGAATTTTTTGATTATTGTATGGTAGAGTGATACCTAGGCTTCACGGCCTTCCCAAGATTCACAAGAATCCTATCTGTCCAAAATTTAGACCCATAGTTTCTGGTTCAAATTGGCTGACTGAACCCATTTCGATCTTTCTGGATACTGAACCTAAAGGTATTTTGAATAATTTTTCGTATGTGTTAAAGGACACTGAACAATTCTTGACCAGCTTATTTGAAGCTACCAGATCTCTAAGTAACATTAACAATATAATATTAGTTACCCTAGACGTAACTTCACTATTTACTTCTATTCCCAGTAATGAAGGGATCAATATGGTAAGGAAACTTATGATAGAGTGTGGAAATGTTGATACAAAGAAAGCTGATTTTTTATGCATGCTCTTAGAAATAGTTCTGGATAACAATATATTTCTATTTAAAGAAGTATGCTGTAAGCAAAAGACAGGCGTAGCGATGGGTACCAGCTGCGCAAATACTTATGCAAATTTAGTAATGGCAGCTTGGGAAATAGAGTATGTATTACATGCGCAACAAGTTAATTATTATAGGAGATTTGTTGATGATTTATTTATTTTGTGGCAAGGGGATGAGAATTCACTGTCAGAATTCTTTAATATGATCAACAATAGCATTGATTTTTTTAAGATTTACTTTAAAACATTCAAAAACTAGTATAGAATTCCTTGATGTCACTGTCTGTATTAAGGAAGGGTCATTTACTACGGCTTTATACAGGAAACCATGCTATCAACCACATTTTTTGCATAGAACTAATATGCATAATCCAAGAATATTTCGTAATATAATTAAAGGACAAACAATGAGACTTTCACGGTTATGCTGTGATGATGACGTCTCTAATAATGAACTGGTTAAATTGAAAGTTGATTTTTTAGATAGAGGCTATGAAGAAATTGAAGTGGATAGAATATATGAACAAATAAAATTTGAAAGGCTAGGTCGAGCCAAACCATATTTTAAACAGAAGTCACTGGTTTTACCAACAAAAATGAAATCAACAGCACCCAGTAAGGTATCCATTACTTTACCCTATGCGAATAATGTGAACAGGATACAAGAAGTCATTCATCACAACTGGCATATTTTATTAATTGATGAACGGACAAGAAATATTGTTGGTGATTATCCCACATATATTTTTAAAAATAAAAAATGCTTAAAACAGCAGTTGTGCTATCCTCATAGTTCACTTAATCTGGATATGAATAGACATAGCTATGACTTGATATGGCTGGGCACTAAGAAATGTGGAGACTGTGTGCAATGTTCCCATATAGATGGATCTAGGTTCTATAAGCATCCTGATACAGGATACCTATGGGAACTAAGGAACACGAGTACTTGCAAAACTAAAAATGTGATCTATGTAGCTCACTGCATAGAATGTTATTCATTCTATGTAGGAAAGACAAATCGTACTCTACGTGAACGCATTAGAGATCATGTCTACTGCACTTCGAAAGGCTATGACCATAGTGCACTAGCCAAACACACGTTATCACTAGGTGAGGGACATATATTCAGATTTCAAGTATTACAAGTGATTAATATTGATGATAGATTAGGAGATATTTACAATAACACTGAATCTATAGAAACAAAATGGATTTTGAGACTGGGTGCTCATAGGGGACGAGGTTTAAATGAAGTAGTTCCTTTAAAACCTGTGTTAAAATCTCGCAGAATAAAATAAATACATTATATAACTCCAATTTCATGTTTTTAGGTTAGATTTTATTATGTTTATGTGTCTATGACAGATGTCAGTTCTAAGTATATATATTTTTAATATGTGTTATGCTAAGTGCGCGTAAATGCATCTACCTTAAAGAGTTGATTAATTAAGTGAGAAAATTGATTGATTGTTTAATGTGTGTAAAGCTTTTATATAAATTGGATTGTGGTTTCTACATTGTTATACGTCTGATGAAGCGGTTTGTGTACCGTGGAAGCGCTTACGTTTCTTTCCAATAAACTCAGCACACTTTTATGTTCGATGTGGTTTTTATCCTGCTGACTCTTCCAATATACAACGTTTGGGTGTTTGCTGTATTTTCCATTTGACTGCCTGTTGGGATTTTTCGTTATTAATTGTGCACATGCTAAAAATTTCTACAAAGGGAAAGGTGGGCTCCTGATTAAAAATCATTGATGAGGTCTGCACCTGTCATCTGGGTTTGAATAACTGCACAAATATATATTTGTCCTGTGTGTCATCAAGAAGGTACTTTGTCAGAAGCAGGTGCAGATTCTAGTAATGTTCTTAGTTCATGACAGCAATATTAATAATCTGTTCCTATTTATTTTAGGCTTTGTCCAGCTTTCTTGCACTAAGAGGTTGAGGTGTGTGTGAGAGAGAGAGTGAAATGCCCTAGTTAGAGTTAGCAGGTGGATTTTATTTTCAAGTGCATTTTCAAGGAATTGTGAGCTTCAAGGGAAGAGAAATGTACTGCTGCTCATGCTAAGCCTGCTTAAAATGTGCAACTGTTTTGTTTAGCAAATGTTATCACTATTGTGGTATAGAATTTTTAAAGTAGCACAGCAGGTAGCATATTTCCATCTTGATACAGAAGGCTATAGGATGTCCTTCATGGTTCACTGTTGCAGTCATGACTGTAGGGTTCTTCCTGCCAGCAGCAGCCCCCGATCGGCCAGAGTCCCAAAGTCTGGATCGGGCGTCAGCTGAGGTCACTTTTATCCTGACGTCAATGCGCCAGAAGGTATAAAGACCTCAGCTGACGTCATTTCCCCAGTCTTTCTTGCCGTGCGGTGCCCTTTGCAGTTCACTGATGCCGGTCGGCCTGTTCCTGCTTGTTTTTGGATTTAATCCCAGGATTTTCGTTTTATAAAGATAAGTACCCCATTGGGGAGGTATTTTTCTTGCTCCAGTCAGATGTCAGAAAAAGTTAATAATTGTATTTCTTGTGGGAAGCAAATACCTCATAGGGATTTTCACTCTTACTGTATTCCCTGCCTGGGTCCTGACCACGACGTTGCTAATTGTGCGTTTTGTGCTAGATTTAATCGGCGTACTATTAGGCGTAGATATAACTTTGCCTTTTACTATTTTTGAAAAGGTTTAATAATAATATGTCTTCTCGATTCTCTTTTTCTCTGGGGGTGTAAGAGGGCGCAGGATGGCAAGGAGCCCTCAAGGTCCACAGCAAATGTTACTCAGTTATTGCCAGTTGCTGGTTCAACGGTCATCAGTGAGGTGCCTTTGCAGCCCCTGTCGTCCGCCTCTTTTGAACCAATTGCCTGTACCAACTCCGGTGTGGAGCTGATGGGGTCTTCAGAATTGCCAGGGATTGGACCTTCGGATACTGCTCCCTCAGTTGGGTCTGGAGCCGGTAGGCAGGTACCGGCTTCTGAGGGAGTTCTCTGGCCTTCGCAGCTTCCTGTAAATATGGATTCAGTTTTACATTCAAAGACAAAGTCTAAGGCTCTAGCTAAAGTGAAATGGCAAGCACAGGCACCTTTTGATCAGGGTCCTAGACCTCAGAGGCAGATGCTTAGGATGGCTGAAGATCTTTTGACTATGATCAGGGGTTCACATCCCCCTCCTGACAAGAAGCCTAGATTACAGTCCGATTATGATTCTTCAGACCAAATTTCTGTTTCTTCTGCTTCTTCCCGTGAGCAGGATTATTCTTTTCCTCCTTATGAGGATTCTGATGCTGAAGATTCCTTTCCTTCAGCCTCTCCTCCTGAGGATTATTCTTTTGGTGAATATTTACATGATATGAGGGTGCATTTTCACTGGGAAGGGCAGGATTTCTCTGAATCCAAGAAAAGGCTTAGGGATTTTCTTCTTCTCCCACAGCATAGTTCTCTGGCTATTCCCCCTGTATTGGACATTGTTGATGATGTTTTTCGGAAGCTTCTCTCTCTCCTGATTCTTCCCCCCCCCCCGCCCTGGCCAAACCGGATAGGTATTATAGGGTTGCAGATTCTCACATGTTTCTTTTTAAGAATCTTTCCCCTGATCCGGAAACAATTTCTCAGGGTCCTAAGGGTGTTAAAGTGGCCTCTGCTAAAAATCCTATTCCCTTTGACCGAGAGTCCAGGGCTTTGGAGAGATGCGGTAAAAAAGTTTATATTTCTGCTGCATTGTCTATTAGGGCTTTGAACTGTCAATTTCATATGCTGACGTATCAGCAATACCTTTTGTCTGTATTTAAACAAAAGATGTCAGCTGTGTCTATTGGTGCGGATAATCAGGAGTTACAGGATTTATTGTATGTTATTGAACAGGTGGGTAAACATACCCTGCATTGTGGTTTTGATTCTTTGGAAGCTTCTTGTAGGGCTGCAACAACTGGCGCCGTTATTAGAAAACATGCTTGGTTAAAGGAACAAAGCTTGCCGGATCAGGTTAAAGCCAAACTTTTGGATGCCCCTTTGCAGCACGATGTTCTGTCTGGGTCCAAAGCTGAAGAGGTATTGAAGAAAATGGAGGACAAAGCCAAATCTATGCAGACGGTTAAGGATTTTCTACAGGTGCAACCTCCTAGATTTAGCAGACACTGGCCAGCTAAACCGTGGTCCTTTCCGGCTTCGGACAGGTCTCAGAGAGGCAGATTCAGGCATTCCAGAGGTAGGGCATAGGCACAGTCCCATTTTAGGAATAGGCAGTGGAGTGCCCTCTCTCCCAAGGGAGGTGAAGATAAGTCTCAACCCTACTGAAAACAGTCTTTATGACTCTCCCTTTATGGTTCCAGGGGCTCCTCTCCTGGAAGCACCTTTGGTAGGAAGGAAGGGATTGAGGGCCATAGAATTGGTACCACATTTAGAAATAGGGCAAGGTTTTTATTCCAGACTTTTCCTGGTTCCCAGGAAGGAAAATTCGTGGAGGCCAATCATGGACCTTTCAGTACTAAACACCTTCCTAGATATCCCAAAATTCAAGATGCTCACTCTGCAGCAGCTGCTGCCTATGTTGGGCAAGAACGCTTGGATGGTGACTTTGGACTTAAAAGAAGCTTACCTGCATATTCCTATAAGGCAGGAGTGCAGTAGGTATCTGCATTTCAAAGCAGGCTCTAAGCATTACCAGTTCTCTGTGCTGCCCTTTGGCTTATCTACTGCGCCCAGGGTCTTTACAAAGTGCCTGGCACCAGTAATGGAGTTTTGCAGACAGAAGGGGATTCAAATATACCCTTATCTGGACGACTGTCTTATTCAGGTGGACGACAAAGACACTTTACTTTGGCATCTAGCTTTTGTGCAACGTCTTCTTAAGTACCTCGGTTTCACGCTGAATCTAAAGAAATCAAATCTGGTACCCACACAGTGGATTACTTTCCTGGATGCTCTTCTGAGTACTTCAACCCAGATGGCTTCCTTGACACCGGACAAAAAAGTGCAACTGGCTTCTTCTTTCCGACACCTGGCTTCAATGAAACAGCTGACTGCAAGAAAAATTCTGCAGGCTTTGGGTTACACGGCTTCCTGCATTCTGCTAATACCATATGCAAGGCTGCATATGAGGAAACTGCAGTGGTACCTCAAGAGTGTATGGTCTCAGCATTACCAAAGTTTGGAAACAGTGATCACGATTTTGCCTTGTCTCCAGCAAGAGTTATGCCTGGGGAGCCCACATGCACGGGAGATGTCTTCAGGGTGTTTGGACAAAGGAGCAAACACACCTGCACATAAATTTGAAGGGGATGCTAGCTGTACAGAATGCCCTGATTGCCTTCAGGGACCTTCTTCTACCAGGACAATTGTTGATACAGACAGACAACACTACAGTGATGTGGTACATAAACAAGCAGGGGGGCTCTCACTCTTACCCCCTGTGCAGATTAGCCATGACTCTCTTGTACACTGCTCTGACCTACAGTGTCGACTTACAAGCACAATTCCTGCCAGGGAAAGACAACACTCTGGCAGACACATTGAGCAGGCACATTTCGGATCCACATGAATGGATGTTGGATGTTCAGATATTCAGGATGATTATTAAGGCTTGGGGATGTCCGGACATAGATCTCTTTGCATCCCCTCAGAATCATCAACTTCCAACATTCTGCACCAGGACCTTCCACAAACTAGCATGGCAAGTGGATGCCCTCTCATTCAGTTGGAAACACCTCTCAGTATATGCTTTTCCTCCTTTTCCTCTTCTACCTCGGGTACTTCTGAAGATAAAACAGGACAGACCGCAAATGATTTTACTGGCTCCCAATTGGCCTCGGCAATTCTGGTATTCCACTCTGATGAACTTGGTTCAGGAGTCCCCCTGGATTTTGCCTCAAATCCCTCATCTACTGTCTCAACGGGACAGCCGGATACTGCACAGTCATGTCAAAACTCTGTATCTAGCTGCCTGGCGGATCCAGGGTCTGTAAACACCTCTGCCCTTTCCAAACAGGTATTGGATGTAATCCTTGAAGCTAGACTGCCCAGCACTAGAAAATCTTATGCGGGTAAATGGAAAAGATTTTGCTCCTGGAGTCAAGTCCAGGGTGGTGATTCTGCTGCTCCGAACATTCCTCTGATTTTACAGTATCTGACAGAGTTTTTACATACGGGCCTATCTTTTTCGTCTGTTAAGCTTCATGCTTCTGCTGTTTCTGCACATTACGATATGGATCCTCCGATTTTTTCTCATCTGTTACTTAAACAATTTCTTAGAGGGGCTAAGAATATTCGGCCCCCTATGAGGGTTCCTGTTCCCACTTGGGATCTTAACTATGTTTTGGAGAAATTAACCTCGTCTCCTTTTGAACCTGCAGCTTCCACGGATTTGAAATTTTTGTCTTGGAAAACTGCTTTTCTTTTAGCTCTTACCCCTGCTAGAAGAATTTCAGAATTGCAAGCACTCATGGCTGTGGAACCCTTCCTTATTTTTCATCAGGACAGGGTATCTCTACGGACTAATCCCACCTTTATGCCCAAGGTGGTTTCGGCAGTGGCCGTGAATCAGTCTATTCATTTGCCTACCTTTTTTCTTAATCCTCAAAGTGAGGAAGAAAGTCTTTTGCACTCTTTAGACGTGCACAGGCAGCTTCGTTTATACCTGGACAGGACCAAGATTTTCCAGAAATCTGATCAATTGTTTGTCGCTTATGCTCCTACTGTTCAAGGGAAAGCAATCACTAAGCAAACTATTTCCAAGTGGATTGCCCACTGTGTCAAGTTCTATTACTCTTATCATGGCAATCCAGTTCCTGTTAATGTTAGGACTCATTCTACCCGGGCTACTGCTAGTTCAGCAGCTTTTCTTTGTGGGGTTCCTACCAAGGATATTTTGGAGGCTGCTACTTGGAGTTCTGTACATACGTTTTCTAAGCATTACAACCTCCCTCTCTATTCTAAATCCAGGGCCGGTTTTGCTTCTGCAATTTTGCAAGGTTTTGTGACCGCTTCCTCTGTTTCTCCTCCAGCCACCCTTTCTTAGCTTTGGGACTCAACCCTGCAGTCATGACTGCAACAGTGAACCACAAAAGACATAGTACAGTTGTGTACTCTTACCATAAATGTAGATGTTCGAGTGTGTTCACTGTTGCAGTCTGGGTTACCCTCCCTCCTGCCCCCTCTTTTGTTTTTTCTTTGAGTATTATCTGTTATGAGGTATTTTGGCTGATGGGGTTTTGGGCATGGTTTCTTTTTTAGCCTTTTCCTTTTGGGTACCTGACATCTGGGGCAAGAAAAACTGGGGAAATTGCGTCAGCTGAGGTCTTTATACCTTCTGGCGCATTGACGTCAGGATAAAAGCGACCTCAGCTGATGCCCTATCCAGACTTTGGGACTCTGGCTGATCGGGGGCTGCTGCTGGCAGGAAGAACCCTACAGTCATGACTGCAACAGTGAACACACTCTAACATCTACATTTATGGTAAGAATACACAACTGTACTTTCTACTCCCACAACATGTAGATTTGTATTTTAAGGAGGTGGAGTGCTACAGTCCTGAGTATGTCCTCCTTTGGATGAGATGCCTAATAACTATGAACTTGTTTTTCAGTTTGCCACCCATTCCCTATTGCAATATACCTGCTTACCATTTTTTTGATATAACGTAGGCAATTTATTCTTCAAGGGCAGCAGGCATTGAATTTGTAGATTAAACACTGAAATATAAAGTTGTTTTCTAGCAACAACCTCTTCACTGGTTTCAGATCTCTTTAATGTGGAATTATTCAGATGACTTTTACTTCTGCAAAGATTCTGCATATCAATTGATATTGGTGGATTGTATGACAGAAGTTTGAGTAGAGTGGCCCTTTATGGTTGAAATGTTCTGAATTGGGCAGGTTGTCATTATTGGTTCATATGATTTGTTTCATTGTTTAAAGGAAAAATGTTCAGAACTATAAATTTAAAACACGCTCTAACAAGTGGTGCTGTATTATACAAGGGATATAATTCAATTATTATATAGTATAATTAATACAGTCAGGAAGGTGAATCAAATAACTTTTCCATGGTTCTAAAAATGTGTGCAAGGAGCCTATGATTTGAAAACAGCCCAAAGGTAAACTTACCCTGGCACTGGCCAGATGCATTTTCTTTGAATGCGAGTTTCAATGTTGTTTCAGTGAATGCGGGTTTCAAAGGTAGAGAAGTTTTAATGCTAAGTCTGTTTTCATTGTAAGACTATTGCTTTGTTTAGGTTTAGTAAATGTCTGTCAGTGTTTGTGCTATAAAAGTTGTAAATGAAATCCAAATATCTGTAACCATTGTAGAAGTAAAGCATAAAACAGTATGCACACTGAGAGATTTGAACAGTGTCTATGACAAATGGGGAGAAATAGCCAAGTAATGGACTGGAATGGCTGCGTGGTGGTGGGGGGTGCTGAGTGGACAGGGCAGCAGAGGGGGTGGGGCTGCATGGGCATGGCTTGGGTTTGCACCCCCCCATGCAAAAAATCCTGCGGGCTCCCTTGGGAACTTGTACTGGTATATCTCAAGTTGCAAACTTCATGAAATACTAGAGCACAACCCATAGTACAAGTAACATAGGACTCAGACCTCCACATTTTCCATTTATCCAATTTGTCCTCATGAGGGGGGATTTAACTAATATGTTATATATCAGTCCAATAGCCAACCTCATGAGGTGTACAATTACAACCCCATGTAATACAAATCCACTGCTGAAGCAGTTCCTCAGAGGGGCCAAAAACTTAAGACCACCCAGGAGAGCTCCTACTCCAGCCTGGGGCCTTAACTTTGCATTGGAAAAACTCACTCTACTTCCTTTTGAGCCAGCTGCAAATGCAGAGTTGAAATTCCTTTCTTGGAAGACAGCATTCCTTTTAGCAATCACTTCAGCAGGAAGGGTATCTGAATTACAGGCCCTCATGACAGTGGAGCCTTTCATTATTTTTCATGCAGATAGGGGGTCCCCCAGGACCAATCCCTCCTTCATGCCCAAGGTGGTATTCATTGTGGCCCTTAATCAGTCCATTTATTTGCCAACCTTCTTTTCTAATCCACAGAACAAAGGGGAGAGAATTCTGCACTCCTTAGATGTGCACAGACAACTTAAATTTTATTTGGACAGGACTAAATCTCTCAGGAAATATGAACAACTGCTGGTTGCATTTGCTGCAAGGGCAGAGGGGAAGGCCATTTCAAAGCAAACCATTTCTAAGTGGATAGGCCATTGTATTCATCTCTGCTATAAGCACCATGGAAAGCCTACCCCACAGGGGATTAGACCACATTCAACCAGAGCTGCATGTACCTCTACACAGCCTTTCTCAGAGGTGCCCCTACCAGGGACATCCTAGAAGCTGCTACCTGGAGTTCTGTACCAAGCATTACCATTTTCCAATTTTCTCTAAATCCAGGGCTGGCTTTGCCAATGCAATCTTGCAGGGCCTTATAGCTGGTTGTAATGCTATCTAATTTCCTCCTCCCATCCTTAGCTTTGGGAATCTACTCAAATGTGATGACTGCAACAGTGAAACATGAAGAACATAGTACAGTTGTATACACTTACCATAAATGTAGATGTTCGAGTGTATTCACTGTTGCAGTCCTAGTTACCCTCCCTCCAACCCCATGACTTCTGTTGGCTGTACCTCTGTTCTTGCTTACTATGTTTAAAGCTTTTTGGTGTATTTGCTTTTTTGTTGGAGGTGTAACCTTATATATATATATATATATATATATATATATATATATATATATATATATATATATATATATATATATATATATATATAAAATTGCTTCCCATTATGGAGGCACCTGACATCTGGGGCAAGAAAAACTGATGTAGTGGCATTGGCTGCATGCTTTATACATGCTTTATACTATAAGGCTTGCAGGGCCTTATAGCTGGTCCTAATGCTATCTAATTTCCTCCTCCCATCCTTAGCTTTGGGAATCTACTCAAATGTGATGACTGCAACAGTGAAACATGAAGAACATAGTACAGTTGTATACACTTACCATAAATGTAGATGTTCAAGTGTATTCACTGTTGCAGTCCTAGTTACCCTCCCTCCAACCCCATGACTTCTGTTGGCTGTACCTCTGTTCTTGCTTACTATGTTTAAAGCTTTTTGGTGTATTTGCTTTTTTGTTGGAGGTGTAACCTTATATATATATATATATATATATATATATATATATATATATATATAATTGCTTCCCATTATGGAGGCACCTGACATCTGGGGCAAGAAAAACTGATGTAGTGGCATTGGCTGCATGCTTTATACCCCTGACTACCTGACGTCATGGAAGATGAGACCGCAACCGACGCAGGACCCAAGACTTTGTTAATCAGGCCGACTGAAGGCTACTGCAAGCAGATAACCCAAATGTGATGACTGCAACAGTGAATACACTCAAACATCTACATTTATAGTAAGTGTACACAACTGTATTTTCAGAGCCCTGCCCTTTGGTCTCACCACAGCCCCCAAGATGTTCACCAAATGCATGGCAGTGGTAGCAGCTCACTTGAGATTGCAAGGAATCGAGGTGTTTCCATATCAAAATGATGGCTCATTACCACCACAACCAGGCATCTACTCATAAGAGCAAGAGATCAGGTACTCCAAACTTGCTCCCTTCTGGGAATTACCATAAATTACAGCAAATCTCAGAACCTTCTCAAATACTGGAGTTTCTAGGAACAGTTTGCAACACAATATCAGCAACAGCTTCTCTTCCTCTTGCAAGAGAGCAAACAATCAGATTTCAGGTCAGGAAAATAGTTCACAGTACCAAAATTTCAGCCCAGGTGAGTCTTCAAGCCTTGGGGTCAATGTCAGCTGCCATAATTTTAGTTCCTGCAGCAAGATTTCATATGAGAATTTTTCAATGGATACTAGCAACACAATGATTGATTATTTATCAGTGAATGTCAGCCCAATAAGAATCACTCAGTCATCCAAGAAATACCTTTGCTGGTGGATTCGATTAGATCAGGTTCTACAAGACCGTTCTTTTATTCTCCCTCAGCCCAAGGCCATAGTGACCACAGATGCATCCTAAATTGGGTGAGGGGGCATTTCCCAGGGAAAACAGTCCAAGACATTTGGACCCCAAAGATGTCAATATGAATATCAATGTCCTGCAAATGGGAAAAGTGCTGTTAGCATTGCAGGCCTTCCAAGACTCTCTCCCTTTCAGGACAAATGCAATTCAGACAGACAACTTGTCTGTAGTCTGGAACATTAACAAACAAGGGGAACCAGGTCTTACCCCTTGTGTTGAGAAGCCCAAAGAGTGTGGCAATGGGTGATTTCATTCAACTGCTTTCCGGTAGCAGTGCACATTCCAGGGAAGTCCAACATGATAGCCAACAAACTGAGCAGGTTTATCATACTACCTCATGAATGGTGTCTCAAAATGAAGTTGACAGAAATGATTTTCCATCAATGGGGCCAGCCTTGCTGCAGTCTGTTTGCATCTCCCCTAAACAACAAGTGCAACAGCTACTTTGCCCTGATCCATCCACCAGGGAAATCAGTGAGGGACTATACTCCAGGATTGGACCTCCGGTCTTCTCTATGTCTACCCTCCAACTCCCCTAATTCCCAAATTCCTACAGCAAGCTGGTTGAAGAGCAAAGTAATCCTCATTGCACCTTACTGGCCTTGACAGATTTGGTTCCCTTTTCTTTGGCCTTATTTACTTTACCCACCTTGGACTCTGGATCCAACTCCAGACCTCCTGTCTCACTCGACAGACATAGTTCACCCAGATATCTCATACCTAAAGCTTGACAGTATGGTTTCTCCACTTCTGTTAATAACCAGACAACCTATGCTCTCATCCTCTGTACATCATATACTTTTGTCTTCAAATAAAGCTTCTAAGAGAAAACTTTACAGAAGTAAATGAAAGAGAATTGTTATTTGGGCTCATTAAAAACATATTAACCCTTTGTCAGCCCCTATACAAACTGTCCTTGAGTTTTTAGCAACAATTTTCAATGAAGGGGCAAGCTCCTCGACCATTAAAGTTCAGTTGGCAGCAATCTCTAACTTCCATATCAGACCTGAGAATTCCTCCATTGCTTCATCAAAGCTTTGTAAGGCCTTAACAGGCACTCTTCTGTTGAGATCACCTTATAAAGATCCTGCTGCACCATGGGACTTTGAATTTAGTACTACAGGCTTTAATTCCTTCCCCCTTTGAACCAGCAGCAAAATGTGATCTTAAATTCCTGACCTGGAAGACTATATTTCTAGTGGCCAATACTTTGGCCAGAAGAATTTCTGAGCTTCAAGCATTGTCCTTTAAACCTTCCTACTTGTTTTTTTCATAGAGATAAAGTAACATTACAAACCAACCCTTCTGTCCTACCTAAGGTGGCGTCATAATCCAGCATCAACTAGTCCATTAATCTCTCTGTCTTCTTTCCCAAATATGAAAACAAAGGAGAGTACATGTTGCATTTGATAGATGTTCATAGGCAATTACATTTCTACTTACACAGAACAAAAGAAGTTAGAAAATCTGATCAACTATTTATTCCCTTTTTTATTCCCTTTGCAGAATCCAAAATTGGTAAATTAGTTAGAAAATTAACTTTGGCAAGATGGCTTACTGACTCTTTATATGTTTATAATAAATTGGGAGTCTCATTACCAAAATCTTTAAAAGCCCATTCAACTAGATCCATGGCAACTTCATCATCAGTGTTTTTATCTAGGAATTCCATGTGCAACTTGGACTAATCCTTATAACTTTATTACTCATTACAAACTAGATCTGGTCTTGAGGGGAAGAGTAGCACTTGGTTCAAGTGTGCTCAGGAATGTCCTTCCTTAGCATCCACCCGGGATTTCAGATAGCTAGGGACTTTGTTGAGGAATGAATGAAAATTGACAGCATCAGATAAAAAAGTTATGCACTCACCATAATGTTCCATCTGTGTTGTCCATTTTCATTCTTTCCCCACCCACCAACCCCCTTCCTTTGTCAAGAAAGACTTCTGGAAGAACAAGAGTTCGTAAAGGCTCAATTGTGTCTTATTTTGTGCTCCAGATAATGGCTTTTTCTGTCAGGAATATTATGTTAATATTTCTTACTTTATGTCATCTAGCAAACAAGATCTGAGGTATGTTAGGGTTTGGTACATTGTGGGTAGGGAGGAGCTTGAGAGCTTTTAGGTTACCACAAGCTATAGTAATAGCCGAGTCGGATCCCAGAATCAGATTCAAAGTCGATAGTTGAGGAAGAATGAAAATGGACAACACAGATGTAACGTTATGGTAAGTACATAACTTTTTTTAAGGGTAGTTAGGGTATATTATTGAAGATTTCAAGAGTATTAGACAAGGTAGAAGTCATAATAGTGATGTATAAAAAATTCCTTCAAATCTGATAATACTAAACCACTTGTTTTTTGGGAAGAAATGACTCATCTCACTTAACATGTCTTCTTTCCCTCACAAATAAATTCCTTCTGCTCTGCATTAATTATGGTCCACAGCTTCCCCTCTGGTTGATAAAAATATGCCTGCCCTGTGTTAAAGGGACTAGAAATATTTTCACTGCTTGTATCTTACTACCCATATCCACAGTTCTTTCAACTTCTCAGTATTTGTATTAAGTTTTAAGTCTCTTACTATATATTAAAAACTGATAAACAGACCAACCATCAAAATGAAACAAACAAGAACCCACATCAGCAGCTAGAAAAATCAGCTAGTACACAACGCAGTGGGTATTACCAGCAGCCAATAAAATGTTGGATAAAAGGAAAAAAGTCCTTATAATCAAATTGTCATTTATTCCACAAACTTCACAGAGTTTAGTGCTTTCTTTCGTAATCGAACTTCCTCAGAACTCATTTAATAAAAAACTCAAGCCAATTTAAATACCATCCTATCCAACAGTTTAAAAATCACGTCTTTTTCTACCAATAAAAACATTGAAACTTCATTTAAAATTCAATTGTTTTAACTTTAACACAGGGAACAGGGATAAAGTGTCATTCAACCCCGGGTGATGAGTTGCATTTAAAACAATTTACCACTTTAATTCCACCATGTTAAGATGTTCATCAACCACACTCCCTTGTACATCTTTCACTACCTTTTCCACCACCATGAATTTAAAACTATGGGAAAGATATTTAGTAATGTGTCTATATAAAGCATTGTTTTGCTTACAATTTTTAATATCAAAAAAAGTTCATACATACGGTTTTGTAACCTTCTCTTCATCTTACCTATGTAAAAACTTGAACATTGATTGCACATAGCAATATAGACCACATTTTTCGTGTCACAGTTAAATCTTCCCCTCACATAATGTGACATTCCTTACTATAAAATAATCACTACATATTATACCTGGACACTGGGAACATGAGCCACATTTTTTGTGCCTTTATTTTGCATACTATTAAAATTCTGAGCATGCTTCCCTTCCAACTTTTGTTCCAATGACACCCCTTTTCTAAATACAAAAGTTGGTTTACTACCTATTTTTTCTAAAATCATAACATACACATCTATGTCACTAGCAATAATGCACCAATTTGTTTCTGTTATATTCCTAATGCTCTTACTATCCAGGCTGTAAGTAAGAATGCAACTCTTACTGTTATCCCTCTCTATTTTATTACTAACCATGGTGGCGGAACCGCCAGTGCCTAAAAGTGGTAAAAATACACCATTCCGTCTTTTTCTCACAACCTCATCCTTTAATTCTACCAAAAATCCTGATGGATAACCTCTTTTTTCAAACATATTCAAACCTTTATCACATTCCCTCGTAAAAGTCTCCATATCAGAGACCATCCGAGCCATCCTCACTAGCTGGCCCTTCACAACTGCCTTCTTTTGATATTTTGGGTGCCAGCTGGTGAAGTGCAAATAAGTGTTAGAAAAGGTAGCTTTCCTATAAACATTAGACACAAACCTACCCCCTATTCTATACTTAGTTAATTTGATGTCTAAATAATGAATACACTCACTGTTGAAGTGACTGGAAAAAGACAAAAAATCAACACTGTTATCCAAATAGACAAGGAATTCTTCCAACCTTTCAATGATGTCATTCCATAAAAGAAAGATGTCGTCCAAAAATCTAATATAGATCCCCCAAGATTTAACATATGGGCTATTTAAGATTAATCTATCTTCCCACTCTGCCATTACATAGTTGGCAAACATGGGGGCGCATGTCGCCCTCACACCTGTAACTTACCTATATAATTGGCCTTCAAAGTGTATGTAATTATGTTTAAGGACCAATTCCATCAGACTGACCATTGCATTTACCCCCCAGTTAGTCATGTTGAACCGTTTAGTCACTTGCTGCTCAAAATATTCTAAACCCTCCCTATGAGGAATGACAGAAAAAAGGTTCTTAACATCAATGGTAAAAATGCCATCCGAACTAAAAGGTATCTCACTCATCTTAGACAAAAAGTCCTATGAATCTCTACATATTTGTTTGAGACCCACGCTCTTTTTCAAGAAGAGATCTAAAAATCTTGCGATAGAACATGTCTTGGACCTACCCCCATCCACAATAGGTCTAAAAGGAGTTTTTTTTTATATCAGAATGTATTTTCGGTATTCCAAATATTTGGGCTATTTTTGGTTTATCATTCAACATATATTTATATTCATCATTTGAAAACTGCCCATCAATAACCATGTCCAACAATGTCTTATCTATCTTGGCATATGCAATATTAATTTCACAAACTGACAGTTCCTCATAGGTGTCTGTAACTAACAACTGGTTCATTCTATTCAAGTAATCAATTTTATCCATTACAATCAAACCACTCCCCTTATCTGGTTTCATCACCCTAATAGTGCAGCCATCACATACATCTTTCAATAATTCTTTCTCTTGAATATTTAAATTGGCAAATTCACATTCACTTTTTTTGCCCAAAATATTTCGTATGTCAACCTCACAAACCTTCTCAAACTGTTGGATGACGCCATGTAAAGGGGGGTTAAAAACACTGGGTTTGTACAACACATTGTTACCTCTAGTATTATTTGCCATAATTAAACTAAGGTTCAGTTTGCGACAATACAACTTAAGATCAATTATACTTTCTACAATATTTGCTCTCTTCGCAGGAATAAAAGATAGCCCCTTAGAGAGTACATTTGCATGTTTTACAGTCAAACTTTTTTGTGAATAGTGAACTTAAAGTTTCCTTCATCATTGAAAACAGTGGTATACGATAAATAACTGCAGCCTGATCCCCTGCCAACACTAACCAATTCATTTACCACTGTTTCTTCGGTTTCACTCCCTCCCATTGGTATTGATCTTCCTGACCATTCACATATCTCTCTTTCTCTCTGTTCAGGATTCGCTTGGACCTGCGAATCCCACCATTCTCTAAAGGGACCTCTTGACCTTTTCTACTGTTTCCTGGGACAGAGTTTTCATTTCCTGTATCTCGGGGCGGTACTTGCCTTCCTCCTTTGTTGAAGTTCCTTTTACTGTCACCATGGAAACCCAGCGGCCGTGGATAGGCTCTATTATTGGAGTATTGCTCCAAGTCTCTATTTAGTTTTCTCATTTTATTTTGAAACAACTTGTTGCACTGTTGTTCAATTTTTAGAAACAAGTTGTTGTAATTGGTCTCATAGAAATAACTCATCTCACTTAACATGTCCTCTTTCCCTCACAGATAAATTCCTTCTGATCTTCATTAATTAGGGTCCACAGCTTCCCCTCTGGTTGATAAAAATATGCCTGCCCTGTATTAAAGGGATTAGAAATATTTTCACTGCTTGTATCTTACTACCCATTTCCACAGTTCTTTCAACTTCTCAGTATTTGTATTAAGTTTTAAGTCTTTTGCTAAATATTCTTAGCTTCCATAATATAATTCTTTTTAATCCATGCACCTAAATATTTAATCATCTCATGTCAACGTAAATATGGGTATCGCTGAACCAATTAATGTGTGGGATCATTGACCACTATAGCCTTTGTTTTATTTATTTATATATTTTATATCCTGAAAAATGTGAAACTATTTTAAAATGTTTCACATTACTGAATTTTTTTTTTTTGGATTTATCAAGTACAGAATAACACCGTCTGCAAACAATGCTATTTTTTCTAGAGTAGCATACCAGATATAGCCATGAATTTGTGAGTCCCTTATTTTCTTTGTAAATGGCTCTAAGTATAGGGCAAATAATAAATGGGAAAAAGGACTCCCCTGACTGGTTCGTCTGTTCAAACAAAGTTTATCTGTTTGGTTCTTGCCTCTGACCCTTCACATATCTTCCTAATTAACCTCATTATTCTATCAAGAAACATGAATGTTACCATTTCCCTACTCATAAAAAATTCAGATAACTCTATTGAATGCCTGCCATAAAAGTACCATGACCTTTTTGCACTCTAACTCCCTCTGGTCATGTTGTCAAATGTTTGCCTCCTCTTCACAAAGCTAGACTGATCCATATCTGTCAGTTTTGGCAACACCTTAGCCATTCTCTTAGCTAGTATAAAGGTAAGCTCTTTAGAATCATGGTTCACAGTTGAAATTGGTCTAGATAAAGTTAGGTTTAATGGGTCTTTGCACTCTTTGGGTAGAATAGTTACTCTAGATTTTTTTTACAAGATAATGATAATATCTCTTCTTTTAAAATATTGTTAGATAAACCTTTAAGATCTTACTTTTATCCTCCGAACTTCCAAGATTTTAAAGGAATATGCCCTGTTCCTAGAGACTACCTGTTTGATTAATTATACTTCACCATTTCTATGTCACCCCCTCTCATCTCAGTTATTAACTCTTGAGTTTCATCTTTCTCTAACCATGGCATATTTATATCTTCCATAAATATTTTTTGTGTATTTTCTTGATTTCCCATTCCTCTACTATTCAGAGATGTTTATTGAATTTCAAAGCATCTCTAAACCTTGTTAGGGTCTCTGGTTATTTTTTTCTTAGTCATAGGCTGCGTGTATTTGACAATACCCCTTTCAAGTTTTTGCTGCCTAATATGTTGTGCTAATATATTTTTTAATCGAGGGTTGTTATAAACAATATGTGCTTAACAGAAACCTTTCTAAACTAATGTGTATTATCCAAATACTCCCTTATTTTCTCTTTAACACTTGCTCCTTTTTCGCTTTGCAATATTTTAAAATTTGATAATCCTTCTAAATAATTTATATTAGTACTTTCCCATATCTCTCTTATTTGTACATGTTTTAAAATTCCCTTTTAATTTTATTCAACACCTCAGCTATTCTTTCTGAGGAAAATTCTCTATTTCCGGATAACTTTTGAATCATTTCCACTACCCTTTCCATAAATTGTAGGAAAGTATCAGTGCCTCATTTTTACTTGATTACACTGAATCTTTACCTTAGTCTTTATTGGTACATCATCTGAAATAATTATTGGATGTGTTTTAAAGCCTTCAGTTCAATACCCATGCACTCCCCACCCATCGATAATATTCCCTGCTGGAAGATAATTACTTTCTTATAATTTTCATAAGTTCCGTAATGGTACTTTTAAGTGGAATATAAATACATGCCAATGTAATCTTCCTCCCTACCAATAACCCCTTATTTCCACAAATCTGCTGTTGTAGTTTTTCTTCTCCTCTGTCAGTATTGGAGCCCTACTCACAGTCATTATTATTATTACCTCCTTTTCCTCTGTTCCTGATACTCTGCTGAATAGCCATTTCTGAAATACCTTCTTTGCAAATTCTCACAGTTCTGTCAGCTTCTCCTGTAAGATTGCTATTTGTTCCCTGCACTTTTTAATATAATTCAGTACTCTTTGCTTCTTGTTACCCACGGTGGTGGCGCTGCGGTAGCGTTGTCGCCTCGCAGTAAGACGCTGTCCGGTTCAATTCTCAGCTAGAGTGTCTTCTGCGTGGAGACATGCGTAAATGGGCGTACCTTTGTTGAAGATTGTGTGTCAGGGCTGGTAACTCGGCACGTAAAACTCAACTACCAATCATTAGTGGACCGGAGTTCCGCTGTGGCGACCCCTAACCGGGAAAAGCCGAAAAGACACAACTCTTTGCTTCTTGTTCATACCTTCACATTCCATGATAAGATTGGTAAGGCAGTCATTCTGATAAGATGCTGTTACTTTCATATATTCCTCATGACAGTTTTTTAAAATATATTTTTCCAATTTGCAACCTGTGTACATATATTAATGTCTGGCAAGCTAATCATATTTGCAATTACAAATTTGCATCAGTGTCACATTTCCTCAGACTTTTTCTTTTATTTACAACAGACATGGAAATAAAAACCTGAATATTTTCGTTTTTAACTTCCAACCCCTTTTAAGTCATGGCAAATACGCACAACTAAACAAACTTTCAAAAACTGGACATTACCCCTCCATATACAAGCAGATGTCTGAAATACAGCTACATTCACAGGCTTCACTTATTCTAAAGTTAGGTTTAATGAAGCTGAAAATGAATGTTAGAGCCAGTGTTCTTTCTGG
The DNA here is from genome assembly GCF_019279795.1 of Protopterus annectens. Taxonomy (NCBI): domain Eukaryota; kingdom Metazoa; phylum Chordata; order Ceratodontiformes; family Protopteridae; genus Protopterus; species Protopterus annectens. The sequence goes on along the minus strand of NC_056731.1, from coordinate 358,608,878 downwards.
TCCCAACCCCATCCATTTTGTCCTATCACAACTTTCCTCTCAAATATGAAAACAACTTGCATACACTCAGTTAAATTATTTTTAGCCTTAAGAAAGAGTTCCTGGCTGTGATTAAATTAATAGATTTTGCATTGCTGTGATTTATACTGAAATTATGGATTTTACTAGGAATGCACCTGTTTTGTATTCATTTCATTGTATTACAATTAATTTATTTAGTGTTTTCCATTGGGATGCCTCAAAGTTCACATTTCAGTCATTTTCTGATTAATTGTGTGTACCTGCAGACAGGTCATTTGCAACTGCAGAGTTTTCTGGTAGGCAAAAAAGACCAGCTAATAGTTTTGCAGATGCATGATGGAGGTCAGCTTAAATGCTGGAAAATTATCATTTTACATGTTTGTTTGTATATGTCCACCTATATGAATAACACCATGGAGACCTTGATAAATTAAATTTAATACACAAGTGGTCACTTCACTTCTACCTCTTTCCCCTTGCATCCCAAGATCACATTATACTGCTTGTATCTAGCCTTAGTCATGTTACAATGTAAACCCTTAGACATTACAAAAGAAAAGTACTACTTTAGTATCACTGTCATTAACAGCAATCAATGATGAGTCCCACACCTCACATTTAAAGTATATGTGCATACTGTACAGAGCTTTCAGCGTAAAATGCATTGGACTTCAATACTTTTATTAATCATTTTATGAAAGAGAAAAAAACAACTGCTTACTTACAGCTGCACATTCAGTTCCTTCATTATCTTTCTAAACATTAATGACAAAGTGAGAATTGTACTTTAGAATCCTCCCACCAGTTTAACATAGCTCACAAACTTTTAGTATTTTTTTTCTTTTCTTCCTACTGTACTTCTTGAAGAAGCAGAATCCTCATGTCCAAACTATGGAAATGACACTTTGCAGTACATCCAATGTCATCCTGCTACTTCATATTTTTGGTGATTTTCTTCATTATCTTGACCACCCAACACCAGTCCCTGATTCAAGTCTGAGGTACTCCTGTTTTTCTCTAGTTAGCTTCTGGGCTTCTTTCTGTTGCTCAGTCATTTTCCCTTGGAACACCAGAAAAGGTTTTAATGGCGAGTTCTGTCAATGGACTATGCCATTGTCAGAAGATTTTTTTCTGCATAATTTTGGGGTAATGTGCACCTAACATTGAAGTAGGATTTGATAATGGTGATTTGGATCTCCAGGAGCATCAAATTAGAGTCATTGGTAATTTGAAGAAAGGTAGTGATGTTTCTAAGAATACAGATATCCTCCACAGTTACTCAAGGGTCTGAAGGGATGATAGTTGCTAAACCCTGTTGTAGAGGGAGCACCGTCATCCCATTGAAACCATGTTATAGTAACTTCACAAATATGAATGTGCTCAAGTTGCAGGATGACCTCAAGTTCTGGCATCTTTCCATTTAGACTCCTAGCATTGAATAGTACCACCATGATGTTGTCTGAATTAGAATTTGAAACTGTTATATGGGACTGTCTAGTAGAGGGTCTGCAGAAAAAAATGCACTGTGGTACAGAAAAGGCTTTATCCAGTATGTGGTACTCCTAGTATAAGAGGTGTAAGCCACTCCTGGCAAAACAGGAAGTCTTATCTACCATCTCATCCCAGACTGACACATACTGGACCCCCTTAGGATGTCACCAGTTATGTAGCAAGCTGTTAAATCCTGTTATCTTGTTTTGTTATCTTGTTTTGGTATCTAGGCATCATTCTTGGTGAAGGCAAGATACTACTCAAGATCAATGTCTTTCCTGTATCTAACATATGCATATCGAGTTTTTTTATGTCTCTTCGCATGGCCTTCTGGGTGGATTGCCTCAGGTCATTCCAATATGGGGCATCACTGTGTTGTGGTAATATTTGTCTGGCTTAAGGGTTGTTAAGACCCTTTTAACATCACAGATGCTGGCACAGGACAAGCAGCTTGCAGTCACCCAGTTCTTTTACAGTCTGGTGAGTCTGGAGTCGGTATGCCTAACTGTAGAGTCACCTATAGCTAAACATGTCCTTGTGTGGAAGCATAATTTGTAGGGCTTAAGCCTTCTTTCCTAATGACTGTTGGGTGAGATTTTTTGGAGTATATGTTGAGAAATATCAGGTGTTGCTTTGTTTAGTGGAGTATGAGATATTATAGTGTGTATTCTAGGAGTGTTTGGCATTTTTTCTTTACAACCTCAGTGTACATTATGGGCCTAGAAGTGTGCTGTGACTAATGTGGTACTGTTGAGGTGTGATGCTTAGTTATAGTGGACTGATGCAAGAGGTTTCTGTGTATGTTGCATCTTTCACAGGTTGCATTAGCAGTTGGTAGCAGCAGTGAGCATTCAATAACCATAAGGCAGTTGCAGTATTACAGTAGAACATGTCCTATAATAAGACTGGCCACAAAAAAAAACCCCCCCCCCGCCCTGTATTAAAGGGATTAGAAATATTTTCACTGCTTGTATCTTACTACCCATTTCCACAGTTCTTTCAACTTCTCAGTATTTGTATTAAGTTTTAAGTCTCTTGCTAAATATTCTTAGCTTCCATAACATAATTCTTTTTAATCCATGCACCTAAATATTTAATCATCTCATGTCAACGTAAATATGGGTATCGCTGAACCAATTAATGTGTGGGATCATTGACCACTATAGCCTTTGTTTTATTTATTTATATATTTTATATCCTGAAAAATATGAAACTATTTTAAAATGTTTCACATTACTGAATTTTTTTTTTGGATTTATCAAGTACAGAATAACACCGTCTGCAAACAATGCTATTTTTTCTAGAGTAGCATACCAGATATAGCCATGAATTTGTGAGTCCCTTATTTTCTTTGTAAATGGCTCTAAGTATAGGGCAAATAATAAATGGGAAAAAGGACTCCCCTGACTGGTTCGTCTGTTCAAACAAAGTTTATCTGTTTGGTTCTTGCCTCTGACCCTTCACATATCTTCCTAATTAACCTCATTATTCTATCAAGAAACATGAATGTTACCATTTCCCTACTCATAAAAAATTCAGATAACTCTATTGAATGCCTGCCATAAAAGTACCATGACCTTTTTGCACTCTGCCTCCCTCTGGTCATGTTGTCAAATGTTTGCCTCCTCTTCGCAAAACTAGACTGATCCATATCTGTCAGTTTTGGCAACACCTTAGCCATTCTCTTAGCTAGTATAAAGGTAAGCTCTTTAGAATCATGGTTCACAGTTGAAACTGGTCTAGATAAAGTTGGGTTTAATGGGTCTTTGCACTCTTTGGGTAGAATAGTTACTCTAGATTTTTTTTACAAGATAATGATAATATCTCTTCTTTTAAAATATTGTTAGATAAACCTTTAAGATCTTACTTTTATCCTCCGAACTTCCAAGATTTTAAAGGAATATGCCCTGTTCCTAGAGACTACCTGTTTGATTAATTATACTTCACCATTTCTATGTCACCCCCTCCCATCTCAGTTATTAACTCTTGAGTTTCATCTTTCTCTAACCATGGCATATTTATATCTTCCATAAATATTTTTTGTGTATTTTCTTGATTTCCCATTCCTCTACTATACAGAGATGTTTATTGAATTTCAAAGCATCTCTAAACCTTGTTAGGGTCTCTGGTTATTTATTTCTTAGTCATAGGCTGCGTGTATTTGACAATACCCCTTTCAAGTTTTTGCTGCCTAATATGTTGTGCTAATATATTTTTTTAATCGAGGGTTGTTATAAACAATATGTGCTTAACAGAAACCTTTCTAAACTAATGTGTATTATCCAAATACTCCCTTATTTTCTCTTTAACACTTGCTTTTTTTTCGCTTTTTCAGCTATTCTTTCTGAGGAAAATTCTCTATTTCCGGATAACTTTTGAATAATTTCCGCTACCCTTTCCATAAATTGTAGGAAAGTATCAGTGCCTCATTTTTACTTGATTACACTGAATCTTTACCTTAGTCTTTATTGGTACATCATCTGAAATAATTATTGGATGTGTTTTAAAGCCTTCAGTTCAATACCCATGCACTCCCCACCCATCGATAATATTCCCTGCTGGAAGATAATTGCTTTCTTATAATTTTTATAAGTTCCGTAATGGTACTTTTAAGTGGAATATAAATACATGCCAATGTAATCTTCCTCCCTACCAATAACCCCTTATTTCCACAAATCTGCTGTTGTAGTTTTTCTTCTCCTCTGTCAGTATTGGAGCCCTACTCACAGTCATTATTATTATTACCTCCTTTTCCTCTGTTCCTGATACTCTGCTGAATAGCCATTTCTGAAATACCTTCTTTGCAAATTCACACAGTTCTGTCAGCTTCTCCTGTAAGATTGCTATTTGTTCCCTGCACTTTTTAATATAATTCAGTACTCTTTGCTTCTTGTTACCCACGGTGGTGGCGCTGCGGTAGCGTTGTCGCCTCGCAGTAAGACGCTGTCCGGTTCAGTTCTCAGCTAGAGTGTCTTCTGCGTGGAGACATGCGTAAATGGGCGTACCTTCGTTGAAGATTGTGTGTCAGGGCTGGTAACTCGGCACGTAAAACTCAACTACCAATCATTAGTGGATCGGAGTTCCGCTGTGGCGACCCCTAACCGGGAAAAGCCGAAAAGACACAACTCTTTGCTTCTTGTTCATACCTTCACATTCCATGATAAGATTGGTAAGGCAGTCATTCTGATAAGATGCTGTTACTTTCATATATTCCTCATGACAGTTTTTTAAAATATATTTTTCCAATTTGCAACCTGTGTACATATATTAATGTCTGGCAAGCTAATCATATTTGCAATTACAAATTTGCATCAGTGTCACATTTCCTCAGACTTTTTCTTTTATTTACAACAGACATGGAAATAAAAACCTGAATATTTTCGTTTTTAACTTCCAACCCCTTTTAAGTCATGGCAAATACGCACAACTAAACAAACTTTCAAAAACTGGACATTACCCCTCCATATACAAGCAGATGTCTGAAATACAGCTACATTCACAGGCTTCACTTATTCTAAAGTTAGGTTTAATGAAGCTGAAAATGAATGTTAGAGCCAGTGTTCTTTCTGGTCCCAACCCCATCCATTTTTGTCCTATCTCAACTTTCCTCTCAAATATGAAAAACAACTTGCATACACTCAGTTAAATTATTTTTAGCCTTAAGAAAGAGTTCCCTGGCTGTGATTAAATTAATAGATTTTGCATTGCTGTGATTTATACTGAAATTATGGATTTTACTAGGAATGCACCTGTTTTGTATTCATTTCATTGTATTACAATTAATTTATTTAGTGTTTTCCATTGGGATGCCTCAAAGTTCACATTTCAGTCATTTTCTGATTAATTGTGTGTACCTGCAGACAGGTCATTTGCAACTGCAGAGTTTTCTGGTAGGCAAAAAAGACCAGCTAATAGTTTTGCAGATGCATGATGGAGGTCAGCTTAAATGCTGGAAAATTATCATTTTACATGTTTGTTTGTATATGTCCACCTATATGAATAACACCATGGAGACCTTGATAAATTAAATTTAATACACAAATGGTCACTTCACTCCTACCTCTTTCCCCTTGCATCCCAAGATCACATTATACTGCTTGTATCTAGCCTTAGTCATGTTACAATGTAAACCCTTAGACATTACAAAAGAAAAGTACTACTTTCATCTGTCAATTACAGCAATCAATGATGAGTCCCACACCTCACATTTAAAGTATATGTGCATACTGTACAGAGCTTACAGTGTAAAATGCATTGGACTTCAATACTTTTATTAATCATTTTATGAAAGAGAAAAAAACAACTGCTTACTTACAGCTACACATTCAGTTCCTTCATTATCTTTCTAAACATTAATGACAAAGTGAGAATTGTACTTTAGAATCCTCCCACCAGTTTAACATAGCTCACAAACTTTTAGTATTTTTTTTCTTTTCTTCCTACTGTACTTCTTGAAGAAGCAGAATCCTCATGTCCAAACTATGGAAATGACACTTTGCAGTACATCCAATGTCATCCTGCTACTTCATATTTTTGGTGATTTTCTTCATTATCTTGACCACCAAACACCAGTCCCTGATTCAAGTCTGAGGTACTCCTGTTTTTCTCTAGTTAGCTTCTGAGCTTCTTTCTGTTGCTCAGTCATTTTCCCTTGGAACACCAGAAAAGGTTTTAATGGCGAGTTCTGTCAATGGACTATGCCATTGTCAGAAGAATTTTTTCTGCATAATTTTGGGGTAATGTGCACCTAACATTGAAGTAGGATTTGATAATGGTGATTTGGATCTCCAGGAGCATCAAATTAGAGTCATTGGTAATTTGACGAAAGGTAGTGATGTTTCTAAGAATACAGATATCCTCCACAGTTACTCAAGGGTCTGAAGGGATGATAGTTGCTAAACCCTGTTGTAGAGGGAGCACCGTCATCCCATTGAAACCATGTTATAGTAACTTCACAAATATGAATGTGCTCAAGTTGCAGGATGACCTCAAGTTCTGGCATCTTTCCGTTTAGACTCCTAGCATTGAATAGTACCACCATGATGTCTGAATTAGAATTTGAAACTGTTATATGGGACTGTCTAGTAGAGGGTCTGCAGAAAAAAATGCACTGTGGTACAGAAAAGGCTTTATCCAGTATGTGGTACTCCTAGTATAAGAGGTGTAAGCCACTCCTGGCAAAACAGGAAGTCTTATCTACCATCTCATCCCAGACTGACACATACTGGACCCCCTTAGGATGTCACCAGTTATGTAGCAAGCTGTTAAATCCTGTTATCTTGTTTTGTTATCTTGTTTTGGTATCTAGGCATCATTCTTGGTGAAGGCAAGATACTACTCAAGATCAATGTCTTTCCTGTATCTAACATATGCATATCAAGTTTTTTTATGTCTCTTCGCATGGCCTTCTGGGTGGATTGCCTCAGGTCATTCCAATATGGGGCATCACTGTGTTGTGGTAATATTTGTCTGGCTTAAGGGTTGTTAAGACCCTTTTAACATCACAGATGCTGGCACAGGACAAGCAGCTTGCAGTCACCCAGTTCTTTACAGTCTGGTGAGTCTGGAGTCGGTATGCCTAACTGTAGAGTCACCTATAGCTAAACATGTCCTTGTGTGGAAGCATAATTTGTAGGGCTTAAGCCTTCTTTCCTAATGACTGTTGGGTGAGATTTTTTGGAGTATATGTTGAGAAATATCAGGTGTTGCTTTGTTTAGTGGAGTATGAGATATTATAGTGTGTATTCTAGGAGTGTTTGGCATTTTTTCTTTACAACCTCAGTGTACATTATGGGCCTAGAAGTGTGCTGTGACTAATGTGGTACTGTTGAGGTGTGATGCTTAGTTATAGTGGACTGATGCAAGAGGTTTCTGTGTATGTTGCATCTTTCACAGGTTGCATTAGCAGTTGGTAGCAGCAGTGAGCATTCAATAACCATAAGGCAGTTGCAGTATTACAGTAGAACATGTCCTATAATAAGACTGGCCACAGATGGGGCGTGAGCATACTGCTTAATTATGTTTCTTAGTGTAGTACTGCTATAGTAGACCCTAAAGTTTTATGGATGAAGAATTTAAGGTGATATCTGAAGTTAGTTTAAAAGGTAGCTAATCTGTCAGTATTTAGTGAAAACGAATTGCCTTTTGGTATTCCTAGCCATTACTAGTGCTGGTCTTGCCACAGCTTTACATAGCTAGGAATCAATGTCTTCCTGGGTCCCAGGCTCTTTGGTGATGAGCAGTCCTGTCCCAGATGTTGCAGGGCTGTATAGCCTTCTTCTGCTAGATGCTGTGGCTATCAAGTTTAGCAGGTCAGCACAAGAGCAAGTCCCAACAATTCAGAAAAAAATTTAAGTAGTTTCTATCAAATTGGCAAACAGACTGATCAAGAAAATGCCAATCCAAAGATGGTCAGGAATCAGTGAACCTCTGCTCCTTCTTTCACCATGAGCAAAGCATTAAAACTAATCACAAACCAACTGCTGCCAGGCTTCCCAATGATTGGTAGTTCCACACAATGAATGAAAATAAATACACAAAACATAAAACATAGAAGTTAAAGTCAAAATCTTCATAGTGCTTTGGCTTATGCCTTTACGAGGAGATATGTATCTTTAATGAGATGCAAACAACCTTTTTATAAATGTCTGTATTTACTGTTAATGAATTCTCACCTTTAAATTAATCAATTACTTTATGTTTAACACTAATTATTGCTATGATTAAATTAAATATAATTAAACTCTACAAGGCTAAAAATTGGAAAGGAAGAAAAAATAAGGAAAAGAGAAATTGTATAAACTAGTACAAATAAATGCAAACAAAAACACTAGACCATCTCATTATTTAAACCTGCAGGGGACAAAGTGTTAATTTTCAGAGTAGCATAGAGCACTTGTCACCTCCTCTTGCCAGATTAACTGTAGCTAATACGGAAAAGAATAATTGTAATAATGTCTCCCTGATGAACATCTTTACTGTGTTGAGCTACAGTATTTGAAGTATAAACACTACTCACATCCCTAATAAGTTACTGAATGAGAACCTTCGCATTCTTTTTGTCTGTCCTCTATACCACTTGTTGTGTTCTGTAGTAGAACAGATGCATTGAACTACATATACTACCATAGAACTATGACAATTAAACAATTGTTTAACTCTGTGTGTGCACTTTTCCATTTATTCTAACTTCATTAGTAAATAAAACTAATTTGCTTACATTACATCTGCCACAGAAAAACATCCCTTGTACATTCAGAAATTTTTATGGAAATAAAATTTAGATGATATTAATTCTCCCAGACTGCATAGCCTCTTGTAAGAAAAAAATCACATACTTAGGCAATGCAGTTGCCAGATATGGATCAGAGAACAACATATTCTGTTACTGCCTAATAATCTTAATAAAGTAATCAATAGAAGTAGTTTATTTAGTCACACAAAATAATGTATCATTTATAGCCTGTGGAACATAATTAGTATTGACAGAACTCTTCATCCGTTTTTCTGTTTTTCTCGCAATACTTCTATTTCCATCCCCTCTACCTTAGCCTTTTCTCCTCACTGATTTATTTATTATAAATTATCTCTAATAATTTACTTGTCAGGTAGAAAAGTGCTCAATCACAATCATGAAATCTGGTAGTATTCTTAATTATCCTCACAAACTCACTTATTGATAAATATCTGGAATGGCTACTTGGGTGCAAAAAAAAAATTAGTAATGTCCCTTTCTGAAACAGTTTAATATAAATTAAATCATTCACCAATAATTGTGAGGCGGAGAAAATCCACCTGATTATCAAACATTTGATGCACAAAATTCCTGGGCTTTGTCAGTACAAATGCCCTGGATCAATTAATCAGAGTTCCCACTAGGGAGAATGACATTTTGGATCTTGTCCTCACTAATGTGGGAGCATCTTGCACCATCCCCTGCATATTTTCATCACTTATTAAGTCTGGCCATAAAGTAGTTTCCTTCAAAATAAAACTGAAACCAGAGATCCTTTCCATCCAAGGTACCTATAGAAATTTCTTTAAGACTACCTACTCCTAAGTGATACGCTGGCAAGCTTCAAATCCACAGCAAACCCAGTTAACTCCACATTGAACATGCAGAAACATACGTTACCACACTATATCAGCATGTAAACAGCTGCACAGATGCAGTTCTACACCATAGAAATAAGGGCAGAGCAAATCCCAGAAATACACCCACATGGTGGAACCATGATATCAACATGCTTTGCAGTAAAAGGAAAAGAATTTTGACCAAAAGTAAAAAAAAGTAATTGCCAGAATGTTAGAGCCCTTGTCACTGAAATAAACAATCAATTCAGGAACTTAATTTTTATTTATTTTACATTTGTAGAGCCCTTGTCACTGAAATAAACATTAGGAACTTAATAAAATACACAAAGGCCAGGTTTGAGGCTAAAATAGTTACCCAAGCCAAAAATAATCACAAGACATTTTTAGTTATATTTGTAATATCAAGCAGAATGCAGCAATGCACTGAGGTGATTGTGAATGATGTTACCCACACTGAGAATGAAGATGTACCTAACCTACTGGCTGATAATTTTAGATCTAACTTTACACTCTCTCCCCTCCATCTGTCTCTCAAGATGTACCTGAAACTGTCTCACCTCCAGCTATCACACAAGATCATATCCAAAAAGTGCTATCAAAAGCTAAAAATACTGCATCGATGGGTCCTGGCAATATCCCTGTATGCATCTTAAATATCATGAAGCATGATTTAGCCACATGCTTAATAACACTGTTTGGTCTCAGCCTCCTCACAGGTTTTGTACGAAGTGAATCGAGAACAGCTACAATCATTCCCCTGCATAAGGGAGGACCTTCTACAGACCCAGGCAATTACAGACCCATATGTCTGACCAGCCTCATATGCAAAGAAATGGAAAGACTTATAATTGATTTAATCAGTCAGGGCAAAGGGAACCTCTAAACACTAGACCTATCTCAGTTTGGATTCATCTAGGGCAGGTCATGCTGACTCAAGCTGCTGGAATTTTTTGAAAAGGTCAGCAAAGCCATGCATGAAGGCAAAACAGTACAAAATGCATACTTCACCCTGGCCGAAGCTTTTGACGCAATTTTCCACTGAGGCATAGTGGAAAAGTTAAGTAAATTGGGAATAAACCTCTGTCACCCACTGGCTTTCCTACTGGCTCACAGATAGGATGCATATAATCAAAACAGAGGAAGTTACGTTCACAAAGAGATCAGTCACCAGTGGAATCCCCCAGGGTTCTCTGCTGGGACCTCTTCTGTTTGGCATCTATCCATATATCCTCCTATCCTCCCTCCCCACCCAAAGATAAATACTTACTCTAACTTATCCATCTAACCTGTCTTACTTATTCTATAATCTGAGTCTAATTCCTTTGCTTCATCCTTTCTTTCTCTCCTCAACATGTCCATCAAAGCTTACAAAACTTCTTCTAAGACCTCTGTAACAGAAACTACTCTGTTAAAGCTAACACTTCTGCTGAGTACTTCTCTTGCTCTCACACTACCCTACTTCCTGACCTGTTATGAATCACACCTTAACTACCACCTTATCTACTCTCCCAAACATACAGCCTTTGATTTAATATTACATCTACCCTAGCTACCTTCTAGCCATATATCATAGGCTGTCTCATATTAAAATCCAGAATCTCCTCCATCTTGGCAGATGGGGACATTCACCCAAACCCATGGCCCTTAGCCTCTACATCTGATACTATACCTGTTACACTAAACTCTTCCCTACTAATACCAACCTCCAATGCAAATACTCTACTCTAGGGCACCTTAATGTCAATAACAAAATCACCCATCTCCACTCCTTCTTTTGAACCTCCTTTGATATTCTCTGTTTAACTGAAACCTGGTTAAAACCCTTTACTACAGATAATGAAATTATTCCTCCAGGTTACAACATCTTAAGACTCACCGCCATAAAACTAAAAAGGAGGAGGTGGCAATATTATTCAAAACTGAACTAAATGTAACATTAGTACCCAATGAGAACCTGGACATTACCAAGACTGAACTTCTTATCTCAAAGCTTCAACTAAACCGAAAAAATCTATCTATATTATCTGTATTTATCTACCTCCTGGAAATAACTCTACTACCATAGAAAATATCCTTAGTTGGGCCAAGAAACCATAATACTTGGAGACCTTAACCTTGACTGGTCCTCGTTAAACACTAACAACCCAGCCTCTCATATTAACCTCCATGGCTTTACACAGACAATAGACACCTCTACTAGGACAAACAAACCTAACAACAAAGAAAGTATTCTTGATTGGATTCTCATTAACAAACCTCTACTAAAATATCAATCTGGAACTTTACCCGATGACTTTAGTGATCACAAACTAACCTATATAAGACAAAAAAACAATACTCCCATCTATAGGACCCTATCATAAGCCCCTATTCAATTTAAAAGTGAACTAAATGCCTGTAACTGGAACCCACTAAAGACACTTCCTCTTGAAGAAGCTGTCCTTTACTTCAATACCACATTCCTAGCAATTCTAGATAATCATGCTCCAAAACGCTCCATCCAATTAAATCTAAACCTACCCCTTTGGCTATCTAAAAGATACACAAAAAATGTTACTTAGAAACAAAGCTTGGTCAACATGGCGAACTAGCAAATCTCAATAGACCATCAGACTTTTAGGCACCTAAGAAACATTACCAAAAAATATCTTCTCTGATAAAAGTTATTATAGTAATCTCCAGCAAGCAAATCATAATAACCCTCAAAATTCTGGACAACCCTAAATAAACTTCTTCACCCAGGACAGACTACGGTCTGAAACAATACTTTCAACTCATTCTTTATTGATACTATTAATTCCTTGGCCTCTCATCTCTAGAGACAACACCAATATCCTGACCTTGCATCCTTCAAGCTACCAACCTTTAGGCTACAACCCATCTCTACTTCCTTTATTCTGAAATGTATCCACAAACTCAAACCATGCTCCCCTCAGCTGACCAACTGCCATCTGAATTCCTTCAAAAAGCCTCTGAAATAGCCTATCCTATATCCATTCTCATTAATAGAACTGTAAATGAAGAAACCATACCTGATATCTGGAAAATCTCTCACATCATACCCTTACATAAAGGAGGGAACTCCTATGATTATTCTAATTATAGACCCATAGCTCTCTTATCCCCACTTGCAAAGATCATGGAAAAATGTGTTCACCATCAGTTAATGAACCACTTAATAAAAACAACATTCTTACTAACTGTCAACATGGCTTTAGGCCTTTTCACAGACTTTATTAACAAGAATCCTGTCTTCAGCTCTCTTTATTGACCTGTAGGCTATCCACTGGTTTAGTTCCTATCTCACTAACAGGAAACAGGCTTCTTGGACCTCTTCTTTTCTCCTCTTTATAAAATGACCTACAAGTAGCTATTCCCAGGGCTATTGTATACAATATACTGATGACTCCACACTAATTTTGCTCTGCTAAATCCATTTCGAACTTCAAACTAATACTCCTACCAGATCCCCAGCTTTAGATTTCACTATCTTATCTAACAATGGAACTATTATATCACCTGACCCTACTACCAAACTGCTAGGTGTCACAACTGACAAAAATCTTACCTGACTGTCATCATATCAATAATACCATTAAATGTGTAAACAGGAAACTGGGCTCTTCTATAGAATTAAGACTTTCTTAACCTCTCTCATCTCATTTCCACTCTTCTTCTATACTAACCTCAAAAAACAATCTTTCCAAACTGTCTACTACCTACAACATAGCTAGATTTGTTACTGGGAAGCCTTTCAGAACTCACCACTGTCTGAATCTGCAGCAACTGAACTGGCTTGAACTGACAAACATGTTACTTCTTTCCCAACTTACATTTGTCCAAAGAGCTTTCTACCAATCTCTTAACACACCTGTACTTTCTAACCTCTTAACCCCATATGCTAATCTGAACTCACTCCATCTAGCAAACTGCTAGTTACCCTAACCAAATCTAATAACCTAGCTGGTGACTCCTCTTCTCCCATAGGTAAACACTGGAATCAACTTACTTCCATTCCATCTACTATTAAAACTCAGAACATACCTCAGAAGCCACTGGATGTGTCCCTGCTCTAATCCTGACTAAATGTTATTTCCTATTCTGTTGCCTCCTTTCTCCCCTAAGCTTCCTTCCACCCTACATACTTCTCTCATATCTCTCCTCCTTATTGGCTATGACTCTTTTCCAGTAAACTTGTATCTCTTTTAACTCTCTCTCTCTATTGTTGTTTCTCTTTCCTCCTTGGTCTTCCTTCAATATGAGGTTATTTAGATTGTCCAGAAAGTTAAACTCCTTTCCTTTTAGTAACAATGTACATTTCTCTTTCCTTGGTCTTACATTTTTTTCTTGTTTTAAACTATGTAATAATATTCATTATGATGTCATTTAGATTGTCTAGAAATTTTTAAGTCCTATTCTTGTTTGGGTAACAATATTCATTGTCTAAGTCCTACCAGCCTGTAATCTGTTAATTGAGCTCATGATATATCTCTTATCTCTATATGTGGAGGGCCTCTACTGAAAATGGAAATATATCCAGCTAGACTAGCCCGGTTAACAAATGTAAAATAAAAAATAAAATAAAATAAAATAAATAAAATCTAATTTTCTGAAGTAAAAGCCAATACCGCTTTAGCTGACTAAGTTTACAGATGACTGCAAAGAGCAGTCTTTGAATCCCATATGACTTGGCCATCCTGCAGGAAGGTTGGTCTCAAATAAATAACTGGTGTCAACACCATAGTCTGAAACTAAACACCAAATAATGCATTATTGTATCTTTTTTGAAGTCATCTACCCTAGAGAACTACCACATTGACAATACATCCTTAAGAGTTGACCCAGTTCAGGATTTGGGAACTTATATGAGCAGTGGCCTAACCTTTGACCAATATGTATTTATTGTTGTTTTGTAAGAAAGCCTTCTGTACTGCACAGCTTATAAACAGAGGGATTTTGTCTTCATCTAAGAAGGACATTGTTCCCTTTTACTCAGCCCTTATTAGGCCAGTCATTGAATGTAATTTCCCCTTTGGTATGTATCTGTACAGACATGTACAACAACTGGAACACCCAGAGAGATCTTCCACTAAAAGGGATACTAGACCTAAATAACATATCCTACATTTTTTGACTCAAATTTGTGTCACTATACTCTGTATTCTATATACTGCTAAGAGGTGTGACCTGTGACCGGCGTACAAGGCATCCTCTGATCCATTACTGATGGATTTACTGCAGATAAGCTATCAAATGGCATCAGAAGTACTCTGTCTAGGGATCTAAACCTCTTCTGCAACATCAATAGAACAGTTTGGAGGGACAGGTATATCTTGCAGAGGATACCACTGCTGTGGAACTGACTCCCCATCCACATAAAACAAAGTTCATCCTTGTCCATTTTCAAGAGCAACTTAGATTTATGGATGGGAAACAGAAAATTTACCCCAGGACTGCCCCCCTGTACTACTAATGAACAGATGCAGGTCCTAAATTCTTTATGTCATGCAGGGGCCCCCTCAAATTATCTATGGTATGATCCCAGTTATTCTCAATAAGGATAATATATAATTATTGACCATAGGAATGGGTAAGGCTAGTCTGTAACCAAATGGAATAGGTTATTTTTAGCAGAAAAAGGGAAACTGGCTTGACGTAAAATGCCTCACAAGAGCAGCTAGCCAAGTACTTGCCTATGACC